>NW_026067905.1:5570487-5593089 GCF_014885135.2 Alexandromys fortis | reverse complement strand
ATATATATCTTTTAATTTAGATAGTAGGACGTATGGTGTGGATTTTCTGAGATTTTCCCTTTGTCTTGAGGCTTGATCATGGCTCCTATGAAGTTGTCCTCGGTGCATTGACAGGTGAGACCTCTTCATTTGTTCCAGAGCCTTCCAGAACAGACTCTGGATTCATTCTCCTTCTGTTCTGTTTCCCCAGTGCTTTCTTTCTTGCATGTTTTACTACTGAACAAGATATTTCTCTGTCATCAAAGACTAGCCTAATTTTATTTCACAGAGTATCAATCTATATATTAGTGCTATCTGCCATCTAAAGAGCCATGTAGAAATAATATTCATGGTAAAGTAACTTCTATTCTGGATGTGATATCCACCACTGTTTGGTGTCAAACCCTGTCTTTATAGCTTTTGGCTGTCTTTACTATATCCACTTTTAAAACTATTTTTCCCTTCTTAGGTAGACACTAAGACTCGGGATGGTAGGAGTTAAATCCGCAGCACTTGGCCTACAGAAGTCATCTAATAAATATTTGATTAATTAAGGGTGAATATATTTTTCAAAGCATAAATTGTTAAATATAGGTGCTGTTCTGAAAATGTGCTTACACTGAAAAAAACTCACATCGAAAAATACACTTGGAAATAAAGAGAACTTTGGTAAGCAGTAGGTTTACACTACAGCATACCCAAGGGGAAATGTGGAAATTTCATGCATTTATAAGGTGGCCAAGAGATCCTGCATCCTAGATAATGACACCAAATAGAGAGCTCAGCCCATTATCTGAAGTGACACAAATGGTAAGAGAATATTGACAGCTAGAGCAAAATACACGGGCAATTGCAGACGACTGTTCCTGAAACTCAGGGAATGCATGATCTTGAAGCAAATCACTTAATCTCTTGATGTCTCATTTCAACTACTGAGTATATAATGAATGACTATTATTAACTACCACATGGGGTATTGTGGAACTTAATTTGCTAATGTTTATAAAGTGCTTCAGATTGTCTGATTAAAGTATGAAGTATCATCATTATATTATAAAAGAGTATGCGAAATTTCATTTTAATTTCATAAATATGAAATTATACCTTTCTACTGCTACTTAAAATATCCTGAAATCCTACACATAAATTGGTTTGTGTTTGAATCTGAGTCTCCAGGCATTTGCACAGGCTCTTCTGACTGTCATCTACCAACCTGCCTTTTCTTTCATTGCTTAGTAAGCTCACCGATTTCAACTTCAGCTGACTGAAAAGGGATCAATAACTTTAAGATAAATTATTACCCAGGTAAGTTGAGAGTGATGTGTTATGTTGAGGTTTTATTTCAAGTGTTCCTTTTTTCTTGTGGGGATAATTCCCTTATATCCAAATGTAATTTCAATCCCTATGTACCAATACTCTCCCCACTAGTCAATTATTCTCTTACAGCAATCTTCGACTATTGTGGGGAGATCATTCCAAGTCACTGGTTCCTTCTGGAAATGCCTTTCTGGGTACCCTGCCTCTCTGTGGCTACACTGTATCTCAAGCTTGCTGCAGACCTGGGAATTCTATGTGACATTCTGGGAGGTCACCTTTGTTTTTTGTACTCATTACTATTATTTTTTTAGGTTTACTACCCATTCTTTCAGAGGTTTACTTAGAAATAAATACATATAAAAAATGAAATGATGATGTCGATGATTGTCTTAGGGTTATTTTGTTTAAAGATTTGATTGAAAGTTCGAATATAAATATTCAGTCTGAAATATGTTTCACACACAATAAATGTTACACTAGACCTAGAGAGATGGTTCTGTGGGCAATGGCTTATACCTCTCTTTCAGAGAGCCTGCACTGTTCCCAGAAACTACATGGGCAGACCACGACTGTCGGTAATCACTTCTCCAGGCATCAGTGACCTCTTCTGTTCCCTGTTAGGCACTCAACTCATATCCACATATGTCTACACAGACATGGTAGGTACTCACAATTGAACACAAAATAAATAATTCCCTTGGCCTGCCTTTCTTTCTTTCTTTCTTTCTTTCTTTCTTTCTTTCTTTCTTTCTTTCTTTCTTTTTGTTGTTCTTTCTGTTTTTGGATAGTCATGTTATTTCAATCCTGGGTCTCTGGTCTGTCCTTCCTCTGGTTCCTGAAGATCCAGGCAGTGTCAAGCATGGGCTCCCTCTCATGGTGTGGGCCTCAAATTCGATCAGTCATTACTTGGCCACTCCCACAGGTTTTGCATTAGCATTGTCCCAGCACATCTTGCTGGCAGATGATTAGAGGTTTTGTGGCTGGGTTGGAGTCCCAGTCCCACTGCTAGGGGCCTTGACTGGTTATAGAAGTCAGCCAGTTTGAGCTTTGTATCCCTTTTTACTGGGAAACTTTGCTAGGGTGTTGAAATAGGAGCGGCGGGGCTGCGTCCCCTGCACCCGGCCGCCCGCATGGCTAGCTTATACCCAGAAATAATTACACGGAAACTGTATTCTTTCAAACACTGCCTGGCCCGGCTAGGTCCAGTTTCTTGGCTAGCTCTTACATATTGTTCTAACCCATTTCTAATATTCTGTGTAGCCCATGTGCTGGCTTACCAGAGAGGATCTTAACCTGCGTCTGTCTGGAGTGGGAGCATCATGGCGACTCCTCCTCTAACCTTCAACAGATGGCGCCCAGACGTGATGGCTAAATCCACTTAAAAACCTGAGAAGGCTTAAAAATAAGGGAGAGAGAGTTTAACACAGATTTTTGCTGTTTTGTTGGTGGCGTTCTGTAGAGAGATTCCTGATTCAGCAACAGCAGAAAAAAAAAAAAAAGCCGCGTCATTTTAAAGCGCTGCTTCCTGGAGCTATGCTGCCAGCGTGAACTCTGGCTTTAAAGCATTTCAAGGCTTTTACGGGACTGGATGTTTGTGTTCCCGCTTGGGATCGGAGGAGAGTGCTCTGAGACTGTGCCGATGGCTCAGCGCTTCCCGCCTGCACCTGGGCAGATGGCAGAATCAGGCTTAGGCAGGCGGAAGAGCATGGCGGATTCCTGCCGCCATACAGAGACGCATTTTCAGACTGCGCAGTGCTCTGCGTGTCAGATTTGGCTGTAACTTGGAAGAAAAGAGTTTCTGTGCTGCACACTCAGTCTCAGAGTTAAACTGCTGATTGCGGCTCCAATGTGGACTGCTGTGTGCCTGGAACTGTTGTGGCTCAGGGGCACCAAATGGCTCTGAGGCAGGAGCAGCTTGGCTCAGCTCTGCCATGCTGATCTGTGTTGGTCTCAGGCAGGAACTACCGTAATTACCTTAAAACCGTGCATTTAAGGTTTAGACTGGGCAGGACACAGGCAGTACCGTATTACCTTTACATGGTGCAACTTAAGTTTTTAAGAAATGCTTAACATTTTAAGAAATGCTCCTGGATAATAAAAAAATTACAGATTCACAATAAAACAGATTCAGACACTGTAGGATAAATGTACGTAGGCTTGGGAGAGAGAAAAAAAAATATAAAAAATAAAATTAATGCTTTAAAAAAAGGTAAAGTCTTTAAAGAGACAGAGTACAAAAATACAGATAGTTATAGATTAAGAGAAATAAAGAAAAATAAGCCACGTAAAAATGGAAAATTCACAGAGAGTCTGGATTATATATATTGTATTTTCTTTAAAATTTTTGACTGTGAAGGAGCTAAGTACAGAGAGACATTTCATTATATGGGCTGCTAGGCTGAACCTGCACATATGTTCTAAAGGTATCTTGACTTCAGAATTTGGGTCTAAGGATATGATGCTTTGGAAAAGTTCTTCTTTTCTTTTCACAGAGGATGTGACCCTGTGGATTGCATCTATTCCGATTTGGTATGATAGACCACGCCCTCCTGAAAGGTTGCTGTGAACACCCTCAAAAAATTGCTTCGCTCAATTGCCAACTGAGATAAAACTAGCACACAGGTTATACCATAAACGACCTAATTAACGACGCCCCTATTCAGCAGGAAGCAGTTTGGAGAGAAAAAACTACGCCCATGTTCCCAAATATTGTTTACAAATGTTCTTTTACATTTAAAGGGGGATATGATATAGATATGAATAATTTGCATTGGTTTGAATTTTAAGGTCAATTTTGTTATATGTATTTCTGATCTTGATTAAGGTATTATGATTGTGTAGTTCATTTAAAATATAATGTGTAATAGGAAATATAGGTTGCTAATGGATAATCATCACTAATAATTAAGCTTATAATCATGTTACTTAGATTTTCTAGATATATAGAGATATATTTTAGTTAGATAGGCATTCTTCATATCTTTCAAAGGCTACAGAATATGGCATTTAAGATATTTTAATAACTTAGGGCTTTTCATGACAATGAGACACATCTGCTCCTGGCAGCACCAATCTACTTCAAGAGGAAGATGGGCATCGAAGAGGATCCTTATGGAGTTTGATAGCCATTTGGACAAAAAACTGTTCTTGCCTGGACTGTTGCATAAACTGGACACAGAGAACCCACAGAGAGAGGACTGCTGAACTTGCCTAAAGGTGAGATGGTCTTTCGGGGTTCCTGATTCATGAAAGAGTCTGCGAGACATTCTGCAGGACACAGCAAAAAATGACTGAACTGTCTTTGAAATTTCCTGCTTCATGGAAATGTATCTGGATACCATGGGCCTGTAGGCCGAAGATGGATGCCCCAACGGTACCAAAGAACTTTGGGTGACTGTCCAGGCAGCGAGATGTCTCTGTCATTTCTAGAGTTTTCTCATTTCTTGTGTACTTAGGTATATTACTTGATAACTGTTTTGTTATATGTAATTTTACTATGCTAAAGTTAAAGCCTTTCTTTTTTGTTTAAACGGAAAAAGGGGAAATGATGTGGGAATGATTTCTTACTAATAAAGAAACTGCCTTGGCCCATTTTATTGGATAGAAAATTAGGTAGGCGGAGTATACAGAAGAGAATTCTGGGAGAAAGAAGGTTAGAGGAGGAGTCGCCATGATGCTCCCACTCCAGACAGACGCAGGTTAAGATCCTCTCTGGTAAGCCAGCTCATGGGCTACACAGAATATATTTCGGGCATAACCTAGCCATGCGGGCGGCGGGGTGCTGGGGACGCAGCCCCGCCGCTCCTATTTCAACACTAGGGTCACTCAAGTAGATTCCAGGTAGTTTCCTCTGTACTAGATTTCTACTTTGCCCCCTGTATGTCCACCCAATATCAGTTGTCTCTCCAATTACTTTCTCTCTCCATCCCTCCCATTCCCTACCTGATCCTTCTGTTCTCATCCTCACCTGTCACCAGTCCACCTGAAAAATCTATCCTATTTCCCTTTTCTCATTCAGTGGAGACACCCCAGAATGTCCCACAGAGAAGCAAGAAAAATGGAGCCTGCACGGGTCTGTCTAAGTCCTCTTCATATACCGAATGATTGTGTGGTTTGGTGTTCTTGTGGGACTTTCTAACAGTGGGGTGGAGCGGTCTCTGACTCTTTGACCTGCATTGAGGCCCTTTTATTCCTACAGCTTTACCTTGTCTAGATGTGAATGAGGGTTTGTGCCTATTCTTATCGCATCTTGTTAGGTCATGTTCAGTGGGTATCCCTTGGAGGCTTGTTCTTTACTGAAGGGCAAAAAGGAGGAGTAGATTTGTGTGAGAGGAGAGGTACCAGCAGTGGAGGGAGGTTGAACTGTGGTCTAGATGCACTGTGTGTAAGAAGAGTATGAGTTAAAATAAAATAGATCTTTTTTAAAAGTTAGTGGTCCAACTTTCTACTTTTCTCCCACATACATAGTCTCATGTGTCAGCTTTTGAAAAAGCAGTTTGAGTTAATTAGTTCTCAATTCTATGAACTGCAAAGCACATAGGGTGATTATCTTGTTTCATTGACTGCATTTACCCCTTTAGTCTGGCAATTTTGTCCTGTAGTTCTGTGAGTTTGTGTGATTGTTTCTCTGACTTAATGCTCTTCCTATTTTTTTTTCTGAAATTCTTACTACTGGGTATGGACAGCTCTGGACCTAGTATGAAGTTTTCTTAATTTTCCTTTTGATTTCCATTATTTCATCTTTGCAATTTATCTTGAGAAGTTTATTGGATTATACTTTTTTTTGAAAATATTTGTTCATTGTTATTCATTTATTTGTATGAGTCCTGTGGAAGTTTATATACACCACTTGCATCAGACGGTAGTGAGCTCTGATGCAGATGCTGGGAAATGAACCGAGGTCTTTGAAAGAGCAGCATGGGATCTTAACCACTCATTCAGCTCTCTAGCCTATCAATTACATTTTAAAATTCTAGATTATTTATTTAAATAATCACTCTATCTCCAAAACATTAAGACGCTAGTCTTCAACCAGTGACTTGTGACCCCTTTGGGATTCTCACCCTACTTATCCTGCATATCAGATATTTACAATGCATAACAGTAGCAAAACTGCAGTTCAAGAATAGCAATGAAGTCAGTTTATTGTTGGGGGTCACATTCAAGTGTCACAGCGTTAGGAAGATTGAGAACCCCTGCATTAAGGCTATATAAACATTGTCATCTGTTTCTTTATCATGAAACTTTCTTTTTATTTCATGGTCCCTGTCATCACCCTTAGGATAGTAAGTACAAGTGTGTGTTTCACATCTTTCCATGCACATACACATACATATGCATTATGGTACATAGGTGATACATGTTTTACAAGAACATGTGACTGATTCTCAAATACCTTAGTCGCCAAACCCCAAATCCTAAAATTTACTGAAGATCCTAAACTCTTTGTATAGGTTATATTTATGGGTGTTTCATTAGAAACCAAAGCTGAGCAGCAGCCCTGTGCCACACAATGACATTTCAGTCAGTGAGAGCCTGTGTACACAATGTCAGTCCCTTAAGAGTACATGGCCTCGACACACCAGAGCCAACTCAGTCTGTGCAAGTTCACACTGTGAAATTTGCACACCACTAAAATTGCCAAATGAAGCATTTTTCAGAGCATATATCTATTGTTAAGTGACACATAATTATATTAAAACACTTATTAATTTACGAATAGCACTAAACCTGTCACATACTAGTAAAAATACTATTTTATTGGCTGGCCTAGCAGAAGACAGCTGCGATAGCAAAGACGTTTCAGAATCTGATTTATCATGTGGCATCATGCATTGTGTTGCCTCTGAAGAACTGTTGCTTACACTCATTAAAGTAGGAGGCAAGTAATGAAAGCAATAGCCCTATAGTATCAAGAAAGTGGTTATGACCTTGAGCAAACATACAAAGGGCAGCAATCACACAAGTTCTCTCATCTATATAGTTTAGAAACTGTCGTTATATGCATACAGACACATGTGTGCACAGCCACCCCCTACCTTTTAGAATACTACCTTGTACTGTTATCTTTTTTCTCTTGGCTTTATTTTTCACTTTATTTTTTTGTTTGTTTGTTTGTTTAGTTCCCCCTTCCTCCACGTTGCTGTGTTTAGAAGCTCTCCTCAGATATCTGATTACAGCTGCCTGACAGCCTCTCCTTACATACTGAAGACTGACTGGACTCTGTGTTTGGAGAGAGAATTTCCAATGAGTCAGTTTATCTAAGGCAGCGGACCTCAACACCGTGAAAAGCGATGTTCATCTCTTAAAAAGCAGGGGCCTTATAAATATGCCTTTACTGTACTGTCCTCTGATACAACGTAACCTTTCAACACATAATTTACCAATAATAATGTTCTTACAGAATTGAAGTGTAAACAGGACAAGTAGAGTGCACTTGAAGTAAAACTATGTATTTTACAGTGTCAGTCATTCAGTACATGTGTTTCATTGTTGTGTGGTATGTCAGGAGCTTGCACGCGGAAGTCGAATCTCTGTGAAGGTGGCAGTTATACATGCACATGGATAGACATGTGTCAAGTAGCCTGGCTTTTTCCTTACATTCCATTGTATATATTGAAGGCACAAGACAGTGTGATGAGATCATGTCCACATAGTAGAGTGGCTGCTACAATGAAACAAATCCCCATGCCTGTCAGTCACAGCTGTCTATTATTCTATTCTGTGGAGAATGGTCCTGGACTACTTTTTTACCAAAGTATCAATTACACTGTGCTATTAACTACTATCCTGATATGGTCCATCAGATCCTCGGATTCATACACCTGCATATCTGCTATTTTATATTCTTAGATCTGTATCCTCCCTTCCCTTACCCATCTCACTCTGCTGGTCATTTCCAGTGTTTTATTCTCTAGCTTTATTATTCAATTTGATTATTTTTTCAAAGATATAGCAGATATGTGAGATGATGTAATAATTTCCATTCTGATTCTGCTTTACTTCATATAGCCTAGTATTGCCCAAGTCTATTATGGAAAACAGCAACTTTTCCTCCTTTTTAAAGTGTTAAACTTCGCTATCTCTATATCTGTCCATTTGCCTATCTCCCTCTGTGTGTGTCTGTCTGTAGGTCTCTGTGTGTATGTGTCTGTCTGTTTTGAGGTCTGCGTGTATATATTTGTATGTGTATCTGTCTGTCTTGAGCTATGTGTGTATGTGTATGTGTCTGTCTTGAGTTCTGTATGAAGTGTGTGTCCACACCACAGTCTGATTACTTGCATTCTCTTGGGACAGTTTCTTTCTACTCCACTGTATGATGAGCAGTTCTGTAAATACATACACAAGGGTTTGTTCTTCCCAAAGTGATGAACTTGTTTTCTTTGGGTACAATATTTAAACCCCTAGTTAAGCAACACACTATTTTGTTTCCATTTACAGTCGCATCTCTGAAAACAAATTCAGCCCAAATGAGGATCAGGTTTATGTTTATTGCTCAAAATGTAAATTCATATATATATATATATATATCACATCCATACATAATCACCTATGTATAATGTGCATCAGTATATATAAAATGGAGTTAGCACATCTAGATTTACACAACATTTCCTCCCTTTTCCTGTACAACTGCCTGCTGTGATATCAGAAGTCATTTTGGATGGTGGGCAGTCTTCTCCATGAGATATAAGATGTGTGTAAGATTAATTGTGACTCCTGTGAACAGAGTTTTTTGTGTTAACATCTCCTCTACTATTAACTGCCACCTTATTTCCAGTCTTCCTCTACCTTACAAACCCCACTGTTTGGAGATCCGGAAAGACTTGCTTGCCCACCATGAATTGTTTGCTTTTCAGCCTTTCTCTGTGTGGCTTCTGTACCTGGTCCCGAATCCCTTGTACTCCATGTTTTCAGAGAATGGCACTGATTAGTGGATGACAGGCGCCAGTGCGACGAATGTCTTTGCATACAAAGAGCCCCAGTGCTTCTCATTTGCCCTCTCAGCCAACTCTCTGTTCCTCTTTGCCTCCTGCCTTTGGATGAACTGATAGCGCCCTGTGTTCTTCAGAGCATTGGTGCTGTCTCACTCTGTTTCCCCTCTGTAAGCAGAGTGGTGGAAGCTTTCACGGGTCTCCTTAGTTAGCATTCTGTTTTTTTTTTTTTTTTTTTTTTTCACATTTCTCTGTAATTGGTTGACCTGGATCATCTGCGTGTACTCTTTTCTCTAGGCACCTCCTTGAAGACTTTATGATTTTTATTACTACACATCTTTGGAAAGTGGTGGAGTCTAAGAAGCAGTGTCCAATCAACCACACTGAATTGGAAGTCCCAAGTAATAACTTAGTAATTAGAAAAATCAATATTGTTAAGGCAAGGCTGGGACAGAGCCTTTATGAGGGGGAAAGCCTCAGAGACTTATAAACCATTTCTCTTCGCAGAGCTGTATCACATATCTGTAAGCCTAGATCATAACTTCACTGTTCTGCAGTATCTATTTAAATAGAACTGAGCACATTGCAGATTAAAGTTTCTGAGAGGTGACAAAAGACAACAGTCCCTCACGGAATAAATGTCTTTAATTCCCTTAAAAATAGCACTCTTTCTCATAAACTAAAACCAAAACCATTTGTTTATTTACTTTGTGTGTAGGCGTAGACGTATCTTGGAGACCATGTTGATCCCCAAGATTGAACCCAGGTAGCCAGGCTTAGAGGCAAGGAGCCTTACCTGATAAGCCTGTTGCAATAAGATTAATTTCTTACACCGACCTTTACCTATTTCTGGGTTTTTGTTGTTGTTTTGATTTTTACTAAAGAAAACTTTATCTTATTAGTAAAAAAATTCTTATATTCTCTCTCTCACAGAAAAAATAATAAATCAGCTTTGAACTTAGCTTCTCTTTCCTAAGTCAAGGTGTTTGAAGACAGGACACTACCTTCACTTAACCCTTTATATTTTGTGTTTTATTACAAAACTTTAGTAAATTACAAATAATTTTACCTTCAGAAGTGATTTGTTATCTACATATATCAATAAAATTAATAAACTACGTTTAAATTCTTAAATAATTAAAAAGTTAAGCAAATGCTCTGTCTTTGGACAGAAGCTTAATGTGGTAATCACTACTTAAATACAGTGGAACACAGTTAAATGTACTGAAAGAAAACCATGTCTAATTTTGAGGGCTGTATCTCCTGTTATTTCCTTTGTCTTCTCTCCTCATTTTCTCCTGGTGCAAGGAAGGAGAGCTATAATCAGCTCTGGTTGCTGCAGCTTCCCCTTTCGCTCCAGGTTTTGGTTTTACTACACCACTCCTCTACCTGCTTCTAGATGAATGGATGGTGGATGGATGTATGGATGGATGGATTGATGGAAGGATGGATGGATGGATGGATGGATGGATGGATGGATGGATGGATGTGTGGGTGAGTGGGTGGGTGGATGGATGGATGGATGGATGTGTTTATGGATGGTGGATAAATGCATGGATGGATAAGTGGGTGGGTGGATGGATGGATGGGTTGATGTGTGGGTGGGTGGATGCCTTCCAGACTTGGTGTGGAAGTGACTATGTTTTAGCAGGCTGTCTCACTTTAATAAAATAGTCAGTAGCATTGTAAATAGTATGACTGCTTTTCAGTTGAGGCATGCTTTTTGCCATGGAAGATATGCCAGTCATTCTTTTCTATTTGTTCTAAAAAATATGACATACATACACATTTTCTACTCATATATATTTAAACTAAGACCATGTAATTCCTTTATGAAAGACTATTTTATAACAATAATGTACTGTGGTGTTTTATATTATTTTATTTACATAAAATAAATCCATAAATCCATACAGAATAACATTTCAAAACCCAGTCAATTTATTGGACTATGTATGATATTTGCTCCATAGTAAAAGAAAAGTGTATTTTTAACCAAATTTATTATTATTATGGATTAAAACCTAATGCTTTGCATCAAATAGATGCTATTTTCAGTTATTTTATTGTGATATTTATATTTTACTCTTATCACTTGCATTTCTGCAGTACTCTTTTAAGATATGCTTTAACACTGAGTCTAGCTTTCCTCTTGGACACTGTGGGCGTAGCTGCTGGGAATCAGAACATCATATCAATAGCTGTCCCATGGATGAGAGGTTTCTCCAGAGAAACAGAAACTACAATTACTCCAGCACAAGAAAAACTGTGTCAAACAAGTGGCAGAAGAACTGAGAAGCCGGACAGGAAAAGAGTCTCCAGATGAGGAAGATCTCTGGATGGAAAGGGAAGCAGCAGCTGGGTAAGGGCCTAGGTATCCCTGCTGGTGACTCTGTGGGGGACCTGTGTGCTCTGTGCCTCAAATAAGGAGGAGGATTAAAAACTGTTAGTGAAGAGAAAACTCCTGCCAGCTCTCCTTTTATCATGTGCCACTATCCCATGAAGGATTTCCATTGTCTGACTTGAGGAAAAACAGTTAATGTTGAATGCTGGGAAAAGAAGCCTGAAGCTGTCTGAGGGCACAGATCCCTGGAAGAGGAGCTGGTCCTGATCTTACCTACATGAGTCCAGTATCAATATCACCTCCTCCTTGGATCACTGCATGCCAATCCTCAACTTCCAATTAGCATCTCCTACAACCTCATTCATAGGTACAAATTGGTCAAAACATCACAGTTATAGGAATCACACAGAGTTCTAATGAGAACAAACTGCAGGCACAAAGAAAGCTGTGTAGACCGTCGATCTCTTTGTGACTCAAAGACTTCTGCTACTGCCTGAGCAAGAGCAGAGGTATGTCACTTAGAGATGTATATTGAGGGTCATTTTCTCATGTATATCTGTGGGTAAGTCCTTCAGGAGGCTAATTCTGATAAATATGAGAAGGTGACTCCACTCTGAGAAGGCTAAACAAAGCACTAACTTCCTAAGCAGCTATAACCCCTATTTGCCTCTGGATTTTTACCTTATTCCTCCATATTCAAATATTCTGAACATATAAATTGAATTTTATAATACTGTTTCATTCATTGTTTTTCTAAGCTGAGGAGAATATCTTATATGCCCAATTTCTTTAAATTAATTTATTATTGTGAGTAATTAATTAAATAAGTATGACACTTATATGGAGGTCAGGATGGATGAATTGTCACCTTGGCTTTCTTTCTTTCTTTCTTTCTTTCTTTCTTTCTTTCTTTCTTTCTTTCTTTCTTTTTCTTGAAATTTAAATCTTCTTATACCATTATAGTGTGAAAAGTATTCCCAAAATTCATTTTCCCAATTATTTATTAATTTGATGATAATCTTTTAATACAAATCTGAACATACTTTTGTAAATGCTGAAAAACAAAAGTAAACAAAATTAAGTGTCTATTTTCACAGAGTCACAGTCTATAGCAGTGGACCTCAACCTTCCTAATATTGTAATTTTTAATGCAGTTACTCATATTGTGGTGATCTCCAACCACAAAATTATTTTTATTGCTACTTCATAACTGTAATATTGCTATTGTATGAATTGTAATGTAAATATATGTGTTTTCCAATGGACTTAGGCAATCTCTGAGAAAGGATCATCTGACTTGCAGAGGAGTCATGGCCCATAGGAATCACTGATTTATAAGGAGAAATAGAAAAAAAATAAATCCATAGTGTTCCAAGTACTAAAGTGATATGGAAATTGGTCTACAGGATGATCCAGAAAACTTACAAGTAGAAGTAATAGAAATGAATAGTAAAAGGCTAGCCTCAATGTTTGAATGATATGTAAATTAATTGGCTGGGTTCTACTACAGTAAAACAAAAAGAAAATTTTAGTATCATTACTGCATAGAATTCTGCTTTACAAAACATGCCCACATGCTGAAAATCTTTATTACTCTTTGTTACATAATATATGTGTCTTTGCCAGAGCACCCTTTGTTTGGTCTAATAAAGAGCTGAATATGTAGTAGCTAGGCATGAGGAGCTTAGGTGGGACTTCCAGTGGCAGAAAGGACTCTGGGAATAAGAAAGATGGAGATGCCAAGAGATACAAAGCAAGCAGGATGTGCAGGAGGTGAGTTAATAGACACTAGTCACTTGGCAGAATGCAGAGTAATATAAATGGGTTAATTTGAGTTATAAGACCTAGTTGGGGACTGATGGAGGAAGGTCATTGAGCAATAAAGAAACTGCTTGGCTGGCCCTGATAGGTTAAAGCATAGGTGGGAGGAGTAAACAGAATAGAATTCTGGGAGGAAGAGGAAGTGAGGTCAGACTCTGCTCTGCTCCCGGAGAGACCCGAAAGCTCTGCTCTCTGGAGCAGACACCATGCTCAGCTCTCCCAGGTAGACTCGACAGCTCTGCTCTCTGGAGCAGAGAAGCCAGGCTCTGCTCTCCCAGGCAGCTCTGACCCAGGATGGACGGAGGCTAGAATCTTCCCAGTAAGCGCACCTTGGGGTGCTTACACACATCGTTAGAAATGGGCTAGTCCAGGTGCGAGAATTAGCCTGTAAGGGCTAGAGTTCATGGGCCAAGCGGTGGTTAAATGAATACAGTTTGTGTGTTGTTATTTTGGGCATAAGCTAGCCAGGCGGCTGGGGTGCTGGGGACGCAGCCCCGCCGCTCTTATTTCAACAGGGGACAAATCTAATCTAAAGACTAAACTTTCATAATCAATTAAGTCCCCATGTCATTATTTGAGGCCTGGCAGTTCCAATAGAAAAAGTATTATTACAAATGGTGTCCAATGTGTGGCACATACAAAGAGCCCGCTGCACATGGCTTACAGAAATGTGGTTCTTTTAAGAGGCCCTGTTATGCAACAGAGAACTTGCAGAAAACTACATAGTAACTCCTGTTACAGTGTGTCCCAAGAGCTGGGGTGGTGAGGCAGACGCAAAGGGGGCAGAGTCAGCACCATAAGCTAGGGTCACAGCAAATGTTCTATCAAGATAAGGTTTGGCTCATAAGGTCAGAGAAGGCTATAGATGTACATAAACTCAGGTCCAGGCTGAGAAAACCACTGAACAAGTTACAGTGTGCTTAAAAATGTGATTAGATGCTGAAGAAAGAAAAGAAAATGGATATAGACACAAAAATTAGTTTAACAATAATCAAGTGAAGTTTTTAAAGAGAGATTAAAGTAATATAAAAGAAGTAAGTCACCTAAGGGTGGGAAATAGCATAACAGGGTGTGTGTATCACATGTAGTGCTTTGTTAACTTTAAATGTTTAAATGTTAATGAGCAAAACATGACAGCTGATGGGAGATATTGGCTTGTGTAAAGAGTTGCTAAACTTTCCAGCCTGTGTGTTTTGGGGGATGCTTTAACTTTAAAATGGAAACCAGGATATGTGTTACATAAGGATTGAGGTTATACTTTTGTCATTTCTATAGTTTTGGAAGTTGCTTACTCTGTACTTCCTGTTTACTCAAGTAACATTTTATTTTTTTCAGATCTCTGAAGGAGTTGGAAACTATAATAATATCTAAACTCAGAGAATGGTGTCACCCACTTGCAAGGTGAGTTTCTCAACTCAGTTTATCTAATATAGCAATAACCTTACAAATTACTTCTAGAAATTATCTGATCTATATAATCCCTCCCAACTATGCCTAGCTATTAGAGAGCTCATCATAACTTTTTTCACTTTCAGGTAGGGAAGTTTTGAAGTCAATCTGTGTCTGTGGAAAGCACGGTTGAACAGGTTTATGTTAGGATCAAAAAATTCACCTTCATTAGTGTCTCCTAACAAATGAGGGTATTCATATCAACATTGTCAATAATGTACTGATTAAAGCATCATACACACCGGAGTCAAATCATGATTCCACTACTATGAGACCTAAGAACGCATTTATTCAGCTTCTCTAAACATGAATTTACTAAATGAACATATGAATACTCTATAAAACAACCACATAGAATGACATTTTATTCATTTTTGAAGTAAATTTTTTCAACGTTTATTCTTTCTTCCTTAGAAATGATTTTTAGTTTAAAGCCCCTGTGAAATGCCTTTCTGATTTGTGTATGTTGTTTACTAAACATTTTGCATGCACCTGGAGAAACATGTATTGTGCCAGTTTTCATATTTCCATTTGCCTTCTGGGTTCAGTATAGTTTGTTTTAAGAGCACTACCACTACTGCTCGCTCTCTCTCTCTCTCTCTCTCTCTCTCTCTCTCTCTCTCTCTCTCCCTCTCTCCTTCTCTCTCTCCCTTCCTCTGTCTTTTTTTTTTTTTTTCTGACTTTCAAGACAGGGTTTCCCAGTGTAGCACTGGCTGTCCTAAAACTCACTCTGAGATCAGACTGGCCTCAAACTCAGAGATTTGTGGGCCCTGCTTCTCAAGGGCTGGAATTAAAGGCATGCACCACAGCAATGACAAACTGATTAAATTAAAAAATTCACAACACACAATTTATTGACTTTATTTGAAATGTTGAACATATACCTCTTAATGGTATTGACATTTTGATCACTCAAAAAAAAAAATGCTCATTGCCCGGCAGTAATCATACTACTTTCCACCTAGGCCTATCCTCAGCTAACCACAGAGTCACATTCCCATTATCCACAACTCTGCTTTCTAATTTTACAGATTTACATAGTTTTCCATTCCTATAAAATAAATTTTACCATGTGCTATTTGGTGTCTCTCTTATTTGAATTCACTTAGTGTTGCTACAGTTCCTCTAAATAAATATGTTTATTTCTATTATTTAATAATAGCACATTGTATGCATAAAGGTATATATGTGTTAAAAATTATTTAAACTTTTATTCATTGCTGGACATTTTTGACTATATGTCTCACTATATTTTTACAAAAAACTGTCCCCAAACATATATGTATAACATTGAACACAGGGGATATCAATAAAGAAGGAAAATTTATCCAAATGAATAAAGTAATAGTCATAAAAACAAAAAGCATAAAAGCTAAAAAATTCTCTAGATGCTTTCAATACAAGTCTTAAATAAAAAATAAATTGGTAAGTATGAAAATAGGCAAATGAAGTTATCCAGTATGGGGAAGAAAAATATAGGAACAAATGAATAAGGCCTAAAATCTCCATGAAGCACTATAAAAATATATTCAAAATGCCAGTTCAAAGCCAGGCAGTGGTGGCGCACGCCTTTAATCCCAGCACTTGGGAGGCAGAGACAGGCAGATCTCTGTGAGTTCGAGGCCAGCCCGGCCACCAGGACAGGAACCAAAAGCTACGGAGAAACCCTGTCTTGAAAAATCAAAAAAAAAAAAAAAATTGCCAGTTCAAGGGAAAGACAATAGCAACAAAGGAAAACAAAATAAATATGAATAGATTATACAATTTAATATCTTTAATATATTAAATGTTCAAATTTAATGGTAGATGCTCACATCCAAAAACTTCAAGGTATACCAAGTTGGAATTCAAAGAAAGTCAGAAGATATATAGTTAAATTATATGGGGCCAAAAGCGAAAATAAAAATTGAGAGACGTAAAATAGTAGTAACTTACTCATTATAGGGGAGCCACCATGAAATTAACAGGTGATTATAGACTAGCCATTATGGAGGCTGGAAGGCCTTTGTCAGACACAGTAAAAGTACCAAAGTAGAGAAATAGTGGGCCAATAATCCTGTAACTTCAAGACTTTCCTTAAGAATGGAGAAAAAAAATCCAAATAAATAGGAACTGAAGGAGTTTTCAGTAGTAGAGATGTAATATGAGCAACAATGAAGGTAATTTTTAGATTCATATAAAAAGACACTAAAAACTTACTTCAAGTCAGCAGAAAGAAAACAAGAAAATAATAATTGTAAATGCAATTCTATAGCAAAGTAAAAAAGCTAAAGTATTACTTGACTCTTAATTTGAGTTCTGTGTTTCTGTATAACTGTACAGGTAAATGCATAAAATAATAACTAAAAATTGAGGTTAATGGGCTTACAATGTACCAGGATATTTACTGAAATGATAACTATAAAGGAAGAGAACCAATAAAAGAGCATTTAAATGCCTTTAAGAATGATTTATTGAAACTGAGGTGCTATAAGGTTCAGATATTAAGTGTGAAAGTCAATATAACCATTAAAGAAATATCTAAAATATATGAAGATAAAAATAATAACTAAATGATACAATGTATAAATGAATTATATACAAAAAGGATGCAATATGAAAAGGAATGAGAAAGAAAAACATAGAACATATAAAAAAAAACTAATCGAGCCGGGTGGTGGTGGCGCATGCCTTTAATCCTAGCACTTGGGAGGCAGAGCCAGGTGGATCTCCGTGAGTTTGAGGCCAGCCTGGTCTATAAGAGCTAGTTCCAGGACAGGAACCAAAAGCTAAGGAGAAACCCTGTCTCGAAAATCCAAAAACAAACAAACAAACAACAACAACAAAACACACACACACACAAAACAAAAACAAATACTAATGGCAAACTAGTCTATATAAGTTATTTTCTAGTAAATACTCTAAATGTAAGAGGACTACATGTACTAATTGAAAAATACAAATTGGCAGAATATACAAAGATAGCCATGACCAATCTTCATACTGTGTAAATATGTCCATATGGCTACTTACATACAATGACAGATGTATGCAACAACAATTAATAAAAAATGAGGTCACAAATTTCAGAGACTGTGAAGGAGTACAGTAGAATATTTGGATGGAAGAAAGAGAAAGGGAAATGGTGTGATTATAGCTTAATCTCACAAATTAAAGCAAAGCAAAGCACAGATAGAAAGCTGACATATTTATACTAAAACTAACCAAGTGCCTAGAGATAATGTACACTGAAATGGCCAACTGGTCTTTGAGAAATGCACCCTAGATAGACAGTAGCCAAAGACAAGTGGCATTGGAAAAACTATGTGTCGTCATACAAAAAATAAAACAAAGAGGAACCTTTTCACTTCCTATATACAAAAATCAACTCAAATTACTTAAAAGTTAAAATTTTCAACTCTTAGAAGAAAAAAGGAGTGAATCACTGTGGCATCTGAGGTAGCTATGGTTTTAGGGATGTGACACCAAAAGGACAGAAATTGAACTACAAAGTATGTACAGTGGCACTACAACAAAGCAAAGTCTTTTGTTTTTAAAAAGTCATGAAGATTAATTGAATGGCATCAAAGGGACACCTACAGACTGAAAATGGAGACTGCTCTTTGAGTCCCAGCTGCCCAGATCCAAATAATCACACAGAAACTGTTAATTACAAAGCTGGTAGGCCGATGTCTCTGGCATATTTCCAGCTAGCTCCTACAGCTTAAATTAACCCATTTCTAATATTTTATATTTTACCACGAGGATCGTGTTTTTTTTTTTCCTCTTGCTTCTTGGGCAGCCACATGGTACCTGTCTCCTTCAGCAGTTATGTGGCATCTATAGAGCAGCTACATGGCATATAGATGGGAATCTCATATCATCAAAGATGGATGCCTCAATGTTACAAAAGAACTTTGGGTGGCTGTATAGTCAGCGAGATGTCTTTGTCAATTATAGAGTTTTGAAAGTTGCTTAAAATGTACTTTCTGTTTACTTAGGTAATATTATATTTTTCTGGGATCTTTGATGGAGATGAAGTCTAAATAGTTATAATTATACTTTTCCTTAGTTTTGATATAACTGAATTAGATATTAAACTTTCCAGATACAAATAGACTAAATATTGTAACTCTAATTCTTGCTTGATACCTGTTTTGTTATATGTAATTTTACTATATTAAAGTTAAAACCTTCCTTTTTATTTGAAAAGGGGAAGATGATGTGGGATTCCCCTCTGTATGCTATGAATATATTTTATTACAATTGGTTAAGAAATAAGTTGTTTTGGCCAATGGCTCAACAGAGTAAAACTAGCAAGAAAATCCAAACAGAGATATAGAGAGAAATTAGGCAGAGTCACGGAGATGCTATATAGCAGCCCAAGAAGCAAGAGGTAACAAACCATGAAACTCATTATAAAAATAAAATAATAAAAATGAGTTAATTTAAGATGTAAAAGCTAGCTAGGAATATGCTTGAGACACTGGCCAAGCAGTGATGTAATTAATATAGTTTCTGTGTGATTATTTGGGTCTGGTGGCCAAGAATGAAAGAGTAGTCTCTGTTTACAACAGACAAGAAGAATATTTACATATCTGAGAATTGATGAAATCCTAACTATATAAAGAAGTTATACAACTCAAAAGCAAAATTATTTGCTGAAACAGTAGGCAAATATTTGAATAGACATTTCTCTGGGGAAAATTTTCAGATGATCAACAGGTATTAAAGAAGTTCAAATTCACTAACAACAAGGTAACAAAGTCAGAAAATGAATGTTAATCAGAGGCAGAATAATTCCACATTGCATGGCTTCACCTGTTAGAGAAAACGTTGATCAGAATAAATGTGATTCTAGGAAATAGCATGGTGATTCCTGCAATATCTTTAGTGCTTTAAATGAAAAGTTAGTCTTTGCTGTTCTCCCACCTATTTAAAACAAAATTTTTATGGATATTTCTTGAATTTCCTATGTATTTTGATTTATCGGGTTTTCATTTTTTAACTAATGGGACATTTTCTAATTCCCCATATTGCTTATGAAAGAATAGGTGAGCACATGACATTTTGCTTAGTTTTTGCTTCATTCCACTTCTTCAATAAACATACCGCATTATGCTTATTTTCTTAGACTGTGTTTTCTGATTTAAGTGTTAGATGTCTTATTTGGGGGATAAAACAAATAGCAAGGGGGAACGAAATAAGAGTTTATCGAAATAAAAAACAATGGTTGCTACATTGTGAGAAACCACGAAAAGTCAATGGATTGATTGACAGGAATACCTTATTAAAGTGAATCTTTTTTTCTGCCTAGGACACCAAACAGCAAGTCTCAGAGTGACGGAGCTGACCTTGAGTTGCAGAGTTTATTTCCATAGTGTTCTTGTATATGTTCCCCCCATTTATTCACCTTTCATACACCACAAAATCACACTCTGCTTCTTTAATGGCATCTTTGGATGAAGATTTTTAGCTGTTTCTGCGGTTGTCAATGGGGCAAGAAAGGTCAGACTCTCTAGAGATTCACAGATTGATCTGGTCAAGTGGCAGAGACCGTGGGGAAACCTACACTGCCCACACTACATTAGCTGTGTCCAGGCAACAGAAGGTCTTAGGCTGAAGCAATTGTGCAAGGCTAGTGTCTATACTAGGGTAGGTGGCTGGGAATGCATAGGGCAGCAGCATTGAAAAGCAGAGCTTGTACAATAAGTCAGATTTTTATCTGATTCTACTTATGTATAATTGTCAGCTCAAAAATCACAAGAAAATACCTGCAGGGAAACACCAGCCCCTGTTTTTTACAGAACCTTAGCTAAGGATAATAATGAGCAATCTATTTACATAATTAGACTACTTTATATTTTTTAAAAGATGCACATTAATGTACTCTATATAATAAAATGTTTTGTAGTCCTTTAAGTGAATACTGAAAAATAATTATACATAAAACATCATGCTTATGATGTGAGAGAAAATTAAGCAGTATATATAAAGATGTCTAAAGTATTAATTGTCATAAATATACTTTGTTGTGTTTGGTTATGAGGTAATTAGAAGGTGTAAAGTGAAAGAAAATAATCAACAATTAAAGAAAAACACCAAACATTTGGTTCCATAAACAAAACAGTTTCAGGTAAATAATTCTGCATGAAAGATGCAGGGAAGTATTAATTTTCCAGCCTGGGAGGTGCTACTTCAAATCCTGCTATTACTACTTTATAATTAATCCAATGTGTTGTTTTATTTTCCTACCTATTAAGGAAAATAGCATCTTATAGACTTCCTAATACAATGGAATCCAATGGCATTTTTAAGGGCTGTTTAATACATAGTGGGAGTTTAAGCATATTCTAATAAAGGATAAAATTTAAACACGGATGGCAGGCAATGACTGGGATTTGGTTACACCACCCTTGCTTCTCTCGATTTTAATTTCTTTACTGTTTCAATAATTGGTGTGTTAAGAGTGTTTTCTAGAAGCCAGGGAGAAATCCAGGCACTCAAAGCTGAGCCCTGGTATTTACAAAGGTAATGAGTCTGTCAGCTGTATGGAGTCAAGAGTGCTTTCTGTTTGGGGTTGCTATCCTGGAGCCTAACCTAAAGGGACACCTTTCTTAGGGGATAACAGTTCATTTGTCTTCATGCTAAC
Organism: Alexandromys fortis; assembly: GCF_014885135.2. Lineage (NCBI taxonomy): Eukaryota > Metazoa > Chordata > Mammalia > Rodentia > Cricetidae > Alexandromys > Alexandromys fortis. The sequence continues at coordinate 5,571,614 of NW_026067905.1, read as the reverse complement.
TCTATCAAGGAATTTTCCTGTGCAGCAGAAACCATCTAGTGTGTAGCGTGTTTTTTTTCTTCCTTCCTTCCTTCCTTCCTTCCTTTCTTTCTTTCTTTCTTTCTTTCTTTCTTTCTTTCTTTCTTTCTTTCTTTCTTTCTTTTATGTAGTGTACTGACAACTAGGAAGGAAACCTAATCCGTCAAACTCATTTCACCTAAGACCTCAAGTATGAGTTCAATCCTGATCCTTAAGGCAACAGCATGGCTGAAGTACTTAGTACCTGACCTTTTTGATTTTGAACATGCAGTACTCTTGGGATTTCATAGGAAGGAGTGTATTTATTTCTCTTTGTATGGAGAAACATAGTCATTATTTTGGGTGTTGCATTTAAAAATCATGTGTTTACGCTATCACGTGCCTGAAGTGGCATACTTTGACGTGTTCCATCACAGCGGTTCATTTACTGTGCACTAAAGTGCATGCTTATTTTTTCTTTACTCTTCAAATCTTGTGCAAGTACTAAATTAGTTTTGCTTCAATAATAAAGTCATGTTGTTTAATCTTGCCTAGGTTTCCAAAACTAACCATGAAAATATGGAAATAATGTCAATCTTAAAAAAAATGACAAATAACTCCGTCGTGCATTTGCAGCTTACCAAGGTGCAATATCTATCCTGTAAATACTGACTTGCTCAATATTATTTCCGCTGGCAACCTGGCATTTCTACATCTCGACAGGGCACTAAAACAGGTATTTGACAAGGATTTCCCTGACAAGATGATGTCTTTTTACTTCTCATGTTTGTAGAATGAGTTGATGTTCAGTCAAGGATCATTTGGATGTCCAAGGGTGTTTATCATATTAAGTCTTCAGGTGTGGGCAATGGATGCACTCACTTGAGGCATTGCACCTATCAGGAACATAGCTGAGCTCACTCTGTTGTTAAGAATCCAATTTCCGTAAAAAGTTAATACCACTCTATTTTACTTGACAACTATTCTGTGGGCAAGAACATTAACAGTTTCAGTTGGTATGTCTTCTCTTTTTACTTAAAAAAAATCACAGAATCTTCACTTGTATTACTGTAATTTTCAAAACTCAAAAGCAAATGAACCAATTAAGACACTCAAAATAAACCATATAT
>NW_026067905.1:5553565-5567332 GCF_014885135.2 Alexandromys fortis | reverse complement strand
TAATAAACCAACTGCTTGGCCTCATAACTTAGAACATAGATGGGAGGAGTAAACAGAATAGAATTCTGGGCGGAAGAGGAAGTGAGGTCAGACTCTGCTCTGCTCCCGGACAGCATGGTTGGAGGCTAGAATCTTCCCGATAAGCGCACCTTGGGGTGCTTACACAGATGATTAGAAATGGGCTAGTCCAGGTGCGAGAATTAGCCTGTAAGGGCTAGAGTTCATGGGCCAAGCAGTTCTTAAATGAATACAGTTTGTGTGTTATTTTTTCGGACATGAGCTAGCCACGCGGCGGGGGTGTTGGGGACGCAGCCCCGACGCCATTCTTATTTCAACACAAGGTACTATCCTTTATCTCCATTTCGTCCCAGCTCAGGCCCAAGAAGGGTCCTGATCAGTTGTTCTCCCTGCAGAAAGGATCTGGCTGACTGAGGTGAGCAAGCAAAGCCTTCTTGCTCTGCTTATACATCAGCAAGACTGGGCCCTGGATGCAGAGACAATGAACCAGGCCGACAGTGGCTGGATTTCCTACAGCTGGTTTAATCCAGGATAAGCCTCAGCATTCCCCTGGATGTAGCTCCCTATTCTGGGCAAGGACCATGCTTTCCCAGGAGAGCAGTTTGGCCCTGTGCTCTGCCCGGTTTTTCGATTCTCTACCATATATGCCCAGCATGGTCTCTGTTCACTGTAATATGCTTGAATAAAGGGCCATGGACACCCTCCCACCCCTTTGTGCTTGCTATCTTTTGTATCAAGTGCAGACTACTGTGCCCTTAGCTCTGAAAGCATTTTCTTTTGTTCTGAAGTTCACAATTCTGTATTCCCATCTTCCCCAGTAAGAGAATGTACCCCTGTCCTCCACCACATTTGCCAGCTGGGTCCTAGCAGGGCTTGTGAGAGAGGACATTGATTCTCTCTGGGATTTGTCTGTCCTCCCCAGGCAGGAGGCTACTCATCTAGCTCTGCACAGGTAGTAAGAATCATGGTCTCAGAACTCCCTAATGTTGGGACTAGAGCTTTTCTGCAGCTGTTTTTGGTGTTTTTAATCACCCAAATGGTGTGGGAGAATTGTTTGTATTCTGTCAATCATATTTTAAATAAACACTGATTGGCCAGGCAGCAAGTATAAGTGGGAAAACCAGACAGGAAATGGAGGTAGAGCAATGAGAACAGGAGAATTCTGGGGAAAATGAAGCTCTTCCCCGAGTCCTGCCCAGATCACCAAAGAAGCAGGATGTGATCTGCCCCACTGAAAAAGGTACTGAGCCATGTGGCTAACATAGATAAGAATAATGGGTTAATATAAGCTATAAGAGCTAATAAGAAGCCTGAGCTAATGGGCCAAATAGTTTATAACCTAATGTAGACTCTCTGAGTGATTTTCTTTGGAGTTTTACTGGCTGTGGGACCTGGGCAGGATATAAACCCCAATAAGCAGGACCTCATATTACACCCAGAGACTCACAGAAATGAATGAGAAGGAGTTGCAGAGGCAGACTTTGGGCAGTAGCTAAGGAGGATTCTGGTCAGCTCTGAGAGTCCTTTGATGCCTGGCAGATACCTGGCACTTTGAAGGAAGCTGGTAGGCATTGTCTCCAGATAAGGTTACACTTGGAAGATGAGAGAGATCTTCAGTGTGTAACTCCACAACATCAAGGCATTATTTGGATCCAATTCAAAGTTCTAGGGCTTTTAGCACAAAACAATGACCACTGGCACTATTAGGGAGACTCCTCCAAATAAGGAGCCCCTGCCTTACCCAAGGCCAAGTCTGAGCTAGGTGAACACCTAGGGGCAGATAACCTGCCGCTTCCTCTCGTGCCAGTCTCTGGGAGAGGTAACAGCACCTTGTCTTGAAATTCTATCTATAAAGTTATAATATTAGAGATATTTTTAGAAAGTAATTGGTCTATGTAATGTTAATTTATCATCTATGTGAGAAATGGTTTAGTATTTCTACTAAGAGATTAAAAGAAAATGAAAGATCTGCCATATTTCTAGGGTTCTGGTCATCCCTGAATTGACTACATGGCATGACCTCATCCTGCAGAATGAGGAATGTTTTGTCTTCTTTGTGGGGAGACAATTGGGGAGGGGTGTGGGTGAAGGCTGCTTGTTCATTTCCCAGCCACCCAGGCCCAAAATAATCACACATGAACTGTATTAATTACAGTGCTGCTTGGCTAATCACTTGAGCATATTGCTAGCTAACTCTTATATCTTAAATTAACCCATTTCTGTTCATCTATGTATCAGCACAAGGCTATGGCTTACTGCTATGGATCTGGGGTATCTGTTTCCTTCAGCAGCTACATGACATCTCTCTGACTCTACCTACTCTCTCTATTTCTCCAAGCCTGACTATATTATGCCTGCGATAGACCCAAAGTAGCTTCTTTTTTTAATTAATTTATTTATTTATTAAAGATTTCTGTCTCTTCCCCACCACTGCCTCCCTTTTCCCTCCCCCTCCCCCAATCAAGTCCCCCTCCCTCGTCAGCCCAAAAAGCAATCAGGGTTCTCTGCCCTGTGGGAAGTCCAAGGACCACCCACCTCCATCCAGGTCTAGTAAGGTGAGCATCCACGAAACTGCCTAGGCTCCCACGAAACCAATAGGTCCAGTAGAATCAAAAACCCATTGCCAGTGTTCTTGAGGTCTCAGTAGTCCTCCTTGTCCGCTATGTTCAGCGAGACCGGTTTTGACCCAGGCTTTTTCAGACCCAGGCCAGCTGGCCTTGGTGAGTCCCTGATAGAACATCCCCATTGTCTCAGTGTATGGGTGCACCCCTCGCGGTCCTGAGTTCCTTGCTTATGCTCTCTCTCCTTCTGCTCCCGATTTGGACCTTGAGATTTCAGTCCGGTGCTCCAATGTGGGTCTCTGTCTCTGTCTAAGCTAAATAAGAAGGAGAACCCAAAGAAAATCATATAGGCATCCTCCTGAATATTAAACTTCACCAAAGTAGCTTCTTTATTAACCAATGCCAACAAAGTACATTTTAGCATACAGAGGGGAATCCCATATCAGAGGGGTGTCTTGCTTTGGTTTAAACCCCCTCCTTTTAAACTGAGTGTTGTCTCCTTAACTCTCTGTTCTGTGGACTATTGCATCTAAACATAGAAAGTAATGCCATCTAAAAAAGTGATAATAATATTATCAGTATATATAAATTTTCCCAGCAGGATTACATTATTATTAATGCTATCATCATATTGCAGTTAGAATTTGTATTGATACCATTGGTACAATCTAAAAATATCAGCTAACCGTGGGCACAGGTACCTGTGACAGTAATCTCAGGAGGCAGAGGAACGAGGACCTTTGTGACTTCACAGCCAGCATGGTCTATTTAGGGAGTTTCCAACCAAGCATAGTTGTGTAGCTACGTGGGAAGACTCTGACTCAAGGGTAAACAGGAAAAAAAAACAAATAAATAGATCTCAATTGACAAGAAAGTGTTTGTGGAAAAGTGAATTCTTCCCACAGTCAAGTATTTCCAATAGGAATGTCTCATTTTAAGTGGCACAAAGATCACAAAAGTGTGTAAGTTTTCTTCAATATGCAAGTCAATTTACAAAATGTTAACGGGTTATCTTAGGTAAGCATCCACTGTCTGGTCAAACACATAAGATTAAAGCAACAGAGATCTCTGAACTTCCTGATAGTGTTTAAGATCTCAGAGATGGCAATGTTTGTAATTCTGTCTTAGCCAAAATGGGAAAAAAGTTCTTAGTTTGTTACATTGCTTGAAAACCTTCATGTAAATCAACATTGCTAGAATATTTTTTATTTTAAAATGTGTGATCATGGTATCTCCCTTGCCAGGTAAGTACCTTCCTAGACCTGGATGGAGGGGGGGGGATCTTGGACTGCTCAGAGGGCAGGGAACCCTGACTGCTCTTCGGACTGGAGAGGGAGGGGGAAGGGAGTGGGACTTGGGGAGTGGGGGGAGGGAAAAGGGAGACATAGAGGAAGCGGATATTTTTAATAAAAAATGAAAAAAAGGTGTTCAAGTCATGTTTCCAGGCTTATATGCTGTTTCTCTTGGACCCTGGACAGATCTTCCTCTGGTATCGATCTCTGCATTCCAATACAGAAGAAGTACTTGCAACCTTCAAACAATGAACAACTGTCTTGGATTTTTGATGGCTCTTAAAGGGCATTTTAAGAAATCATTCAGTTAATTTGGGTATTTCTCTTCTTTTTATGATACGATATCTGCTTTAATTATCTTTTGCAGGTAGAAGCTTTCTTTGTTTAAATAAGCACCTTATTTAACTTCAGGCATCTTGACTTAACAATAAATTTGTGTTCAGAAACCTTTCCTAAGACACTGTGCTGTATTCATATTTCTCTTTCACTGTGGTTTTGCATGGGTAGTTACAGTCTTAACTGTATCTTATTGGTTTCCTTCACACACTGACCAGATAATCTTGGAAGACACTCTGAGGACAGAGGGGTATGCTTCTTTTTGATTTAAAACTCTTGTCTTAAACTAGCCATGGCCTCTATTAACAAAAGCCACCATCTTCTGAGATCTAAGTATTGAGTACATACCTGTGGGACTTGTGTAGGTTATATCAATAGAAATTTACTGGGAATCCCTTGCTCCCACACCCTCTGGTTTGCTGAAAAAAAAAATCAGAGCCCTGGGGAAATTAAGAAAAAAAGAGAGGGTTCTTTCCAATAAGAGCTCACAACATAACAAAAACAACAAAGCTTTAAAGATTTTAAAAGAAATGCTGAAGGGGTAAAGAAAAGCCTCTTAATACAGTCTGGGGCTACGATTATATTAACCAAGACTATGGAAAATGTTACGTTGCATGGTAAAGGGTAGACAGAAATATAAACACTCTGTGTGTGTGAGAGAGAGAGAGGGAGAGAGAGAGAGAGAGAGAGAGAGAGAGAGAGAGAGAGAGAGAGAGAGATTCTGTCCTTCTGTATGTTTATATTTGTCTGTGTTATAGAGACAGAAGAATTGAATTTGGACCAGTTGGATGGTAGATAGAAAAATATCCCTGGCAAGCTTATGAGAAGAGATTTTGTGAAGGTACTGAGGGTGGGTGGAGATGGAAGCATGAGCAATCAGATTGGGTGGGTAGAAGGGTAGGGAGACCTTGGACTTCCTGCAGGGCAGGGAATCTGGACTGCTCTTCATTCTCAAGAGGGAGGGGGGATGGAGTGGGGGGGAGAGGGGGAGAGGGGTAGGAGAGTTGGGGGAGGGAGCGATGTGTGCGAGTAGGGGGAGGGAAATGGGAAACAGGGAGGAGGCAGAAATTTTTTTTGCAACAACTAAAAAAATAAACAAAAACAAAAAAAAGGAAACAACAACAACAAAAAAGAAAGTACTGAGAGAGACTATTGGATGGATGGAGTATTTCAGTGCAAAGGAATCTCCTAGGACTCTTCAAAGATGACCGCAGTTAAGACTCTAGCCATAGGGGATACATAGCCTGAACTAATCATCTCCTGTGACCAGTCTGGTGCCTAGCCCATTTATCATTAGAGAGGCTTCATCCAGCAACTGATGGAAAAGATGTAGACTCAAGAGTCAAACATTAGGGAGAGCTTGGAGAATCCTGCAGAAGAACAAGAGAAAGGGCTAAAGGTTCCAGAGGAGTCTAGGACACCACAAGAAAACTCAGAGAATCAACTAACCTGGGCTCATAGGAGCTCACAGAGATGGAACTGACAACCAGGGAGCCTGCATGGGACTGTTATCTGCATATATGTTATAGTTTTGCAGCTTTGTCTTCCTATTGAAATCCTAACTTGGAAAGGAAATCTCTGACTCAACTCATTTACTGACTTTTAGAACCCTATTCCTCATAATGAGTATACTTGCCCAGCCTTAATACGTGGGAAGGTGCTTGGTCTTACTGCAACTTGATATGCCATGTTTTATTGATACTCATGGAAGACCTGCCCTTTCCTAATCAGAAGAGGCAGAACAGTGGATTGGGGATTGGGAACAGTGAGAACGTAGGGGAAAGGGGTGGGGAGGAGAGATAGGAGGGGAACTGTTACTGGAATGTAAAATAAATAAGTTGATTTCTAAAACCAACCATCCAAAAGGCATGGAATTAATATTGTGTATGAAAGAGTGCACTTGAAAGTCACCTCTTAGATTTAGAAGAAAGCACTAAGAGAAGAAGCCAGAGAAAGATTTGTGGCTATGGCATAAGGCTTCCAGAGTACCTTCGGAGTAAGGTCTTGAGTATCACTGAGAGGCGCTGATGAGAACGTTAGCTTTGTAGATCAGAAAAAGTCATTTTAGCAAAACTGCTAAGGAGTGGATATCATGGAGGTCAGGAGTATGGCAGATAACAAAGAGAGGTTGTGACCAGAGTACAAACTAGTTTTAATGACAGTGGTAAAATGTGCACAGAGACATGGGATATGGGACTAAAAAACCGGCTGTGCTTTTCCCTCACCATTGACTCTTAATATAGATCAATTTGCTATGTTAGAGGGATGTAGGTAAGGTTCAATGAGTTACATGAGCAGTGATAGAGCAGTGACTGATTGCATTTCTATGGCTGGCTTTTATCAAAAGTAAGAAAAAGGCAAGGTCAGAACAGGGTGTTAAGGGGCAGGAATCAGTGGAGAGCTGCACTCAACATCTAGACTCCAGGGACATGAATGGTCAGGGTGACATGCTCCATGTGAGTTCAGGAGGTCAGAACCACTTAGCATTGCTACTCCAGGACTGCAGAAGGCCTCTGGAACCCTTTGAAACCAATCAGGTGTCATCTTCTTGTCTTACAATAAATCTATTTATTTTATATTTCAGTCACAGTTTCCCCTTCCTTCTCCTCCCAGTCCCTTCCCCCTACCTCCTCACTGTTCCCAAGGATGCCCTGTTTCTGCTCCACTGCAGTAATGCAGCAGCATTCTGAGATTTCACTAAGAAGAATCCAAAGCACGAGCCTACAAGTATACAGGCCTGTCACACGGACAGGGACATTCCATGGGCATTCTGCTTTGCTCAAAAAATTTTGTTAGGAAAAAAAAAACCCAACTTATCTGTTTGGAAAGAGGATTTACATTTGCAAATAGATTTGCAGGCAGATCCAACAGGCAGCGCTTTGCCATTTGCAAACCTGCTTGAAACATCTGGGCTCCTGTCTAGTCCAGAAATTCTTATACAAATGGACAACCCTGAGACCCTCGTTTGGACATGGTTTAAAGAGGAGACAGAAATGCTTAAGTGATTTGCATGACTTTGTTGGTTTTGGAAGCCTGGCCTATTTTGTTAACAAAATAAAAGGACAAGCAAAAGCTGGGCATGATTTTTTGTTAAGGGTGAATTAAATAAGTGAGATCAATAAGGAACAGCAATAAAAGTGCCTGGGCTTTGTTAAGTGGAGAAAGGTCACGTGATATTTCTGTGAAACAATCTTATTAATGAGAGTTTTAATTTAGGTTTCAGTTCTGCCTACAGCCCTAATGATAAAAAAAAAAAAAAACATGCAAAGGAAGACTATACTGATGACTTATTTATTATGGACCAGAGGGGTGTTTTCTATAAAATTTTTATTATGTATATATATATGTGTGTGTGTATATATATATATTTTAAAAAGATTCCTATGTAGTTTTATAAAAAGTATTATAAGAGCTAATATAAGATTGACTCAGGCTAAATTTACCCTGCACCAGTAGACTAGGAGAATTCTGTTAGTGTTCCATTGACGCCATCAGTGGAGAAAAAGGCAAAAAGGAGGTCCCGTTTCTGCTCCACTGTAGTAAGAAGCAGCATGACAGACAGCAGCTGCTGGCTTCGTGAACAGCTTTCCCCCTACCCATGCCCAAGGCATCACTTGGTGTACTGCAAGATTCTCCAGAAGAAAATAAAATGTCTTTTGACCTTGTAGCCCTTCTCTTTCATTATTTGTAATTTTTCTCCCTAGAACTGTGGCATCTGTGGAATCTGGGTGCTGCTGTGGTGCTATGTGTTCATTTAAAATGTACAATGGAAGTTTCAAATTGCAAAGAAGAGTTTGAGATTGACATTACCAGAAGCATCTGTGCTAAGGTTCCTGAAATGCTATCCACATATTTGAAATTCTTGGAGGAGTGAGTGGTGAGGAAGCTGCCGTGAGGAGAGCGCTCACTCATTTCATTTTTTTCATGGTAAAAACCAAACGTGGTTACTGCTACGAGAAAATCAAGTTGAGATTTTGTCGTTCTGTGTTAATGAGCTAGAATTTTTGCCTAGTTAGCCTGCTTGTTGGTGTGACACACAGAACTCCATACTGAATTCTAAGGATCCCTAACTGCACAGTCAGGTCTATTGATGTGAGTCGTGGGGGAGGGGGGGGCACGCGTGTGCTCATAGGTGTGTCTAATAGTGTGTGTGCATGTCTATTTATAAACTGGCAAACAACTACCTCAATCTTTCAAAAGTGAGACTTTAAGACATACAAACTTTACTATTTTCAAATTACAAAGCTCTAGTATTTAAAACACTGCTTTCTGATCACAAGTTTTTCTGAGTTGCTGCATTTTGCTTTGGTTGCCTGTGGGACATCAATTCTTTCATGATCTAACTCAGAACTACAACGTTCAGTAATGATTCTTCCCTGCCCCTCCAAGCTTTTGAAATCCTGCCTGTCTCCCACTTGAACTCTGCCAATAAAGACTTATTGTTTCACCATGTACCTGTTGTCAGCACCAGGCCCCTGAATGTCTTCCTCAATTACTTCTCCACACTCTTAATCAACGAGTCCTGGTGACCTACTGTTTTTCCATTTAGCCCAGATTTCAGTACCACTCAATACTACTCACCATTCTCTTTTTAAGTGTAGGTTTGAAATATTTTTTTTTCTCAAATGCTTTTTCCTTCATATTCTTTAAAAGCGTAACTTCCTTGGTCTCATGCATTCCCTTCTATCCCAATCTCTACACCATCTATCTATCTATTTATCTGTCTGTCTGTCTATCTATCTATCTATCTATCTATCTATCTATCTATCTATCTATCTATTTAAGATTTCTGCCTCCTCCCGCCCACCGCCGCCCATTTTCCTCCCCGTCCCCCAATCAACTCCCCTTCCTTCATCAGCCTGAAGAGCAGTCAGGGTTCCTGGCCCTGTGGGAAGTCCAAGGACCTCCCACCTCCTTCCAGGTCTAGTAAAGTGAGTGGCTTTGTGGGAGCCTAGGCTGTTTGAATGCTCTCTACACCATTTTTAATGGTCTTCCTGAAATGCAAAATCTAGTATGCTCTTTTTTAGTTTAGAAGGTATCAATAATTTTTATCTGTGCTGACAGTACAATATGAACTTTGAAAACCTTTACCTGATTTTTTTCTGATCAACCTTTTATCCCTTCTATATACACTTTTTCTTTACTATTTTCATAAAATATTTTATTTCCACAAGTGTGTCACATTTTCCCCTTGTATTAGTATGCATAGCTCCCTACATGGAACACTTTGCCCTCCTTTTCTTTTGGGTCGCTTCTGACATTTTGTTTAACACAAGGTATCCTCTTCTCTAAGGAACATTCTGTTTTCTCCAAACCATATTGGTTTCTAAATGTCTAGGCAAGCAGTTGGTTCATCTCTCACTCATCACGGGACAGTTATTTCCTGTGTCTACCATTGGAATGAAAACTTGTTGCTATCTAGATCTGAGCTTTCTCTCTCAGTCCTCACTTCCTTTGACTTCTCAAATCCATTTAGCTAATTTTAAGGGAGAGATCATTATGTGCCATGGGATCTTCTGCTCATTGATTAGAATAGGCTATGAATGGATCAAATCAACTCTTTCAAGGCTCTGGTAATCACCCTTGCTTAGCAATGGTCCATGTGTATTATCAGACATCACTTCTGGGAAAGGTTTGCATTATCCATAGCTCTATCCGACAAGAACAACTAGAACATTTGTGTGAAATCTTCATCACTCTGCCTTATGATCTCTTCCCTTGGTTGATTTTAGTCAGTGTCTTTTTACTATAGTGAAATGGAACCAGGAGCATTGACACTTTAAGTCTGTTGGCAAATCTTCTAATACATAATAAACCTGAGGTAACTTTGGGATCATCGGATCTTGAAGCCCTTGTCCAACACTGGAATAGTCTTGAGGACTCCATCAAGCTGAGAATGTAAGAGCCCGCCACTCCAAGCCTCTGTGAATGTCACGTCTCTCACAACATGCTTCTCTGTAAGAGTAGACAGAGACTGTCATTAAAATTGGGTTATCTTATTGTCTTGTTCAAAACTCATTGGTCATTCTCTGTTTATAGGATCAATTCCAAACTTGTTACTATAGACCACAATGAATGTACCCAATGCAGCCTTTTCAGAGACCATTTTCTCTAATGATGTACCAGCCACAGGCTAACTGACCCTGCTTGACCTTCCAAACATTCATTTATCTTCGTGATTCTGATCTTGTTCTGCCATTTTCCCCTAACATTTTTTCAGCTTCTTCCCACCTAAGATGTTCTTTATGTGCCCACAATGGTCTCCATGGGGCTGTGTTCTAGGCCACCATCTTTTGAATAATTTAGGTTTTCCTTACTGTCTTTTTGATCATAGGGCCCAACAATTGGACCCCACTCATAATTCAGGAAGAAAACTAATGATTTGTTTTTGATATTGCTCAATCCTTTTATCACTGCAAGGAAAATCACTGAAACTAGCTCACTGGCCTGCATTGCCTTGACTTTAGCAGACCAGTCTTATGTCAACCACTGAATAATCTTGCCATCAGTGTGACATTTATGTTTGTGTACTTTCATCTACAGATCAATTAATCTGGCCCTAAGTTACTGTCTCCATATGCCTTAGTTCCTCTTGTGGTTCCAAGGTAAGGCTCAGAAAAAGAAGAGACTGCCTATTACTGAATAAAATAATTATCTCGTTGAATCCCCTCAGTGGCATATTTTTGAATAAACCATTCCTAGTCCATCGTGGAACTCTCCTGTATATTACCTTCTTTATAGGAACACTTCGTCCATATCACCCAAGACATAATGGATATTTCTGGCTTAAAGATTATCTTATGAATTCCAGTAATGTGTCATTTTCAATTAATATCCAATGACAGCCTAATATTTATTTCAAAAATAACTAAATATGGCATTATTGTATAATTAAAAGAAAAGGAGAACTTTTTATTTATAAAAAGAAGAAGAGACTTCACTTGAGCAGACAGATCTCACAAAACTTCTTTAAGAAACAAAAACTATGCTTGCATCAGATTGTGTCAGCAGGTTAACACCACTTCAGGCTGAAGAAATAGTACGTGCAGTGACCTTGAGATAGAAAAAAAAAATGACTGGCACATTCAAGGACCTGATTTTGTAGCAGCAGCACAGTGAGTGTGGCAGAGTTGCTCAATGCAAGGTAAACAGTTTTTAGAGCTTGATTTTACATTTTCTCTTTTTGGATTAGCTATGTAATTTATGTGCATTGTAGTTAATTTTGAAAACCTTTCAAAAACCCCAAATGAATGACATAAACCTGGGTTTCATGAATTTCGTCATTTTTGACATGGCAAACAAGATATTCCCTACAGTACTCTGATTGTAGGGAGTGATGATATTGCAAAATCTCCTGGTGATTGGCAGGATATGGGAACTGTAAACTCTGAGAGAACAAAGGAAAACTTAAGACAAATGTGACACAGAATCCATCAAATGGGTTTATTGTTTCTGTTATTTTTTCCTGTAAAATGTGCTATAAATGAAGAGATCAGGGAGAAAATAAACAATAGGGGAAATACATTTTGTGTGTTCCAACTTTGCTAACTCAGATTTCCTCCTGTCTTCATCTGCAGCTATGTACATACTGATGGGTCAAGATGATTTGTCAGAGACAAAAGATTTCCACCACATTGACTAGTAGTTATTTTCTTAATAGCTATGAAGTTAAGGATCATTTTAAGGCAAATCAAAAGTCACTACATTCAGCCTAGGTGATACCTGCCTGTTTTGTATAGTAGGTCCAGAAAATCCTATAGTTTTTTTTTTTAAACTGAAATCCAGGATATCTAAGTATCCAGAATCTACTATCTTCATATATTACACATCTACTATTTGACTATTACATCTCAAATTAATTATTTTATACATACCTGGCATATATATTAGAGCTTTTACATTTTTATATAAGAAGCAATATTAATGATTTTTAAAAAGACTACTATTCACCAAATACTGAGAAAGTATAAAAAAGCACAAAGGTGAGAAAGTGAAAATGAAGGTATTTAAAGTAACATTAAAATAAAATATTAAAATTATCAATATATTATTAGGCTAAATTTATTTATTATCTAAACAAATAGTTGTTAAATAAGTATGATCAGCTAGATATCTATCTAGGCACTGTGCTGTCAAAGCCTATAAACAAAAATTATTGTCTTATGTAAAGTACATAATGGTGAGAAAAGACGGCCAGTAAATAACAAACCCATCAAATAGTAAATTATATCATATAAAGGGATACATTCTACAGGGAAAACAGAGTAGAATTAGTAACAGGTAATTCATCAAGTTCTAAATACTCAGTAAAGGTAGACTATATTGAGAAGATGACACTTGGAGAAAGAAATTAGTTATGTCTGAGGGAAGGAATATTTCTAACAATGAACAACAAAAAGCTTACGATGAGAATGTGCTTGGTATGTTGGTGAAGCAGAGGAAAAAGCAGCATAGCCAGTTTGAGAGCAGTAAGGAGTGGAGGGAACTTAGAGAGAGCAAGGTCCCTGAAGGCACTGTGTATGAATCTGCAAAACCTTGGACTCAATTGGAGGGAATCTGAAGAACCAAAGGAAGGCTTGAACATGAAGTACAGCATGGAATGGCTTATGACAAAACCATCACTGTGCTTCTAAGTTGAAAAAAAGATTTTAAGGAATAAGACATGAAGGACACAAGGAAACCAGCTAGACAGCATGATGTTTGGTTGTATGTGTAAACTATATCATTTAGTTGCTAATTAAAAAACCTAATTTAGGTATAGTGAAAGTACTTTAAATATGTAGTTCACACCCATCGCTAAGTTTAGCTAAATGTAATTACCTTTGATGAGCCAGTAGGCTTGTTGGTGGCCATGTCAGAGGAGCAGCATGTGACAAATGAAGTTCAAGGTGTTAGTCCACAAGGAAGAAACTCTTTGATGTGTGCATCTTGTTTAGGCAAGACCACAAGACTACAGACCGTAGAATGACTTTTCTTCTGTGGTACCTTTACATGTTTGCTGTTGCTAAGGGTATGAGGAGATCCCCACTGCCTGTATGTGATCTGTTAATCTCATAAAGCCATCCCATTTGAATGCATGTTTTTCCCCAAGCTGTACTAATTGATAATAATAATACCTTATACAAAGTTTTGAAAAATAAAAATAAAAACAAGGAAATGTTACGCAGCCAGGGCCTGTGAGTTTCACCTAAGGAACTGTATTGATTGTAGCTCAAGTTAATGATTAACAACTGAGTCCCAGTAGCCCAGATAGTTTAAATTCTTTTAACCTTAATGCTGTGAGGTGTGTTTGAGAATACATCACAGCTGAAACAAACCTTTGAAAATAAAGTTAGACTTAAGAAGTTTTTGTTAAATAGCTTGAGGGGAAAAACCCAAGTAGACAATCTAAATGTTTGGAAAGGCACATAGTTGAATGGGAAACACTTTAAGGTTAGGGAACCAGAACAATGCAGCAATTATTACTAGATAATATACATTTCTTGTTAGGTTTGGTTGGTTGCTTGGTGATCAAAGGTGATGACTAATTGCTTATACCTATTCCTGCCCTTACTCTCCAT
>NW_026067905.1:5534505-5553515 GCF_014885135.2 Alexandromys fortis | reverse complement strand
CCCTAAAGATTTAAATTAGAACAGAATGATTTTTTTTCATATATGAAAGTTTAGGTTTTTGATTCTGTAGAAGATCACCTTTCACGATAAGTAATAAAGTAAGTGGTCCTTTCTTTGTAACTGTAAAATACAGCTTTTCAGTCCATGACCCAACTGGTAAGAATACTTTGCTTGCCCACACAGTTAATCTATAACAAGTTGCTTGGTTATGAATGTATCTGGGTTTATGAAATAATTTGTTTTTCACCTGTAGTAAATAAAATGTTTAATCATATAAGTGATATGGAAAACATGCTGTTTTATTTTTCACTTGAAAAACAGAAGGTAACCACATTCTAATTTCTATATTGTTTTAAAAATTTTTATTTGGGTTTATAAGCTTTAGAAAACACATGCAGTAGAAAGAACAAAAGAAAGACTAGAGAAAGAACAGAAGAACTGAGAGTAAGGAAGAAAGTCATACAGTGTGTGTGTGAACATCTTTTTCTCTAACCACCTCAGATAGAAAAAGTCTTAGCTTACAGTGACTCTGTAGATTTCTTCCAAGATCCTGTGCTGCTGGAGGCAGTATAGGCTCATCCATTATTTGTGTGTATACAAATGTATACACTTACAAATTATATATATATATATATATAAAGTTTAAGCACATATTATGTTTGAACATACATATGTATTCACATCCACGTGCATCTGTCTGTATATCCCATTGGTTCTATTTTTCTATAAAACCCAGACTGATAAAGAAGATGTTGCAAGTTAGATAAAAAGAGGTTCATCAGTAAGGTAGTAATGTAGACACCGTGAATCGTTTATTCTGGAGCATTAGTGTAAATGTAACATAAAGAACTCAAGGAAAGTTGCAACAGACTTCTGAGGAAATGATGTCCCACAAGGCAGAACACAAGGAAATAACCAAGCTAGAGGTGATTCTGATAACTATAATTCTTTCAATTGACTTGAAAAATACGTATTTGTATATGCTCGGGGGAGATATGCTCGTACCCCTGCCCAAAAGGATGTAGGTTTGGAGAAATTATTATGCATCTCAGTTTTCACAACTGAAAAGGTAGTTTAGTAATTACTGGCTTTTAGGTTGATGGATTTAAGAGTGCTAAAACATACATATTGTTCAGCACAAAGCATGTTGACAAGTTTTTATTAAACATCTTTAAAAATATAGCTTGTGTAAGTCCATTTATAAGACCAAATTTTGCAGAGTACACACACTGCTGAGGAACTAAATGTTAATAGACAAGGACACCTACATGCTATATGGGTAAAGATTACCTTTGGTAAGGGTAAGGGAACTCATACTTTTTCTTTTTTTTTTTCTTTTTCTTTTTCTTTTTTTTTTTTTTTTTTTTTTTTTTTTTTTTTTTTTTTTTGGTAAGACAGAGGCTTATGTTGAGAGCAAGTTTCAAAGAAAAATAATAGTAAACTTAACCTATAAGTCTAACTGGGATAATAGATATGTTTAGTTACCCGTCTAATTGCTGTGACAAAGAAAAATAAAGGAAACATGATAACACCACCCCAAGAAAGGAAGTGTGTGTTTGGGCTCATAACTGCAAGCTACAAACTATCACTTAGAGGAAATCCTAACAACAGGAGTAGGACGTGACTGGTCATATTGCAATCACCATCAGCAACTAGAGAGAAAATACTGTGGGAATTAAGCTTAGCCACACTGAAGTAGATCTTTCCACCTCAGTCAACCCAACCTAGACAATTCCTCAAAAAATGTCTGACTGCTTGTCTCCAAGGAGATTCTAGATGCTTCCAAGTTGACAATCAACATAAACTATAGCACTCTGTAAATGGTAAAGAACTATTTCTGGATATGTCTGTGAAGATGTTTCTAGAAAATTTAGCAATTTGTCCATTTGGGTAATTAAGATCATCCTCACTAGTGTGTTCGCCGCCCGCATGGCTAGCTTATGCCCCGAAATATTTACACGGAAACTGTATTCTTTTAAACACTGCCTGGCCCATTAGTTCCAGCCTCTTATTGGCTAGCTCTTACATATTGATCTAACCCATTTCTAATAATCTGTGTAGCCCACGAGGTGGCTTAACAGGGAAGATCTTAACCTGCGTCTGTCTGGAGTGGGAGAATCATGGCAACTCCTGACTCGGCTTCTTTCTCTCAGCATTCTGTTCTGTTTACTCTGCCTGTCTAAATTCTACCCTATCAGAGGGCCAAGCAGTTTCTTTATTAATTAACCAATGAAAGCAACAGATAGATAGATGACCCACCTCCATCACTAGTGGAACGTGGGTATGGCATTGCTCAGTCCGCTAAGAATCTGTGTGAGATTTTTGTCTATTTCCCCTTCCAACAAGGATCTAGATATGTTTCTCAGGGTTCTCCTTGTTAGTTAGCTTCTCTCGTGTCATGGACTATATAGGCTTCTTATCCCTTGCTGTATAGCTACTATCCTCTTACGAGTGAGTCCATACCATGCTCATCTTTCTGGGTCTGGGTTACCTCACTCAGAGTGTTTTGTTTTCCTAGTTCCATCCATTTGCATGGAAATTTCAAGATGTTATTTATTTATTTATTTATTTATTTATTTTTCTCTGAACAGTACACCATTGTGTAAATGTGCCACATTTTCTTTATCCATTCTTTGGTTGAGGGGTATCAAGGTTATTTCCAGGTTCTAGTTATTACAAATAATGCTGCTATGCACATAGTTGAACAAATGTCCTTGTAGTATGATTTAACATCATTTGGGTACATGCCCAAGAGTGGTATTGCCAGGTCCTGGGGTAGGTACATTTCCAATTTTCTGAGAAATTGCCATACTAATTTCCAGAGTGGTTGTACAAGTTTGCATTCCCACCAGCAATGGATGAGTGTCCCCCTTACTCTGCATCCTCCCCACTGTCAGTCTAGGCTTGATCCCTACTGCTTGTGCTGGCTTTTTGGAACCTATTCTATTTGGAGGGATACCTTGCTCAGCTTAGATATAGAAGGGAGGGCCTTGGACCTTCCCCAACGCAATGTACCTTACCCTCTCTGAGTAGTGGATGAAGCATGGGATGAGAGGAAAAGGGGAAGGGAATGGGAGGACGGGAATGAGTAGGAACTGGGATTGGGATGTAAAATGAAAGAGAGATTATTTTTTGTTTCTTTTTTAATTAAAAAAATCAATGCAGAAGAAGAATCTGTGTGAGATAAAAAAAAAAAAAAACAGAGGAATGGGGTAATGAATAATTGCATTTGGTCCCTGTGCTTGGATGTCAGTGCTCTTTGTTTAGGTGCCTTTGGAGTGAGAACAAGATGGACATCATCCTTCCATCCGCAGTTTTCAAGCCTTTGGCATCAGACTGGAATTCTTCACCATCTCACGACCTTACCAAGGACCCAAAGAAAACCTTAAAGGGAAGGTCATATGAGTTCTTCTAAGGCTGGGAAAGTAACTCAGAGGTGAAGCTAGTCGTTGACATTCCATCAATGCCTTGAAATCAACACCTTGCACCCAAACAATAACCTGGTACCTTTACCTCTTAGGATCTGGTTCCTATTGGGGAAGTTATTACTTTCAAATATAGACCCATCTCTAAATATTAGAAGAGCAATTTAATAGTACTGAGAAAGACAGACTACGATCTATCAGGATCGGTGATGAAAACCACTTACACGGAGATGTTCATAGTGTTTATTAAGAGAGGCGAACAATGTAATCCTGGAATAATTTAAGTACCATCCTTCTAAATAACCCAACTCATGTTTGGGAATAATCTACTATGATACTGCAATTTGGCTTTTCTTGGAGGGTGAAAGTCAGTCTGTGCAGGTATTTTCTAGGCTTTGAAATGCATTTGGCATCAGACAGAATTGGTGTGCCCAATCCCCACTCAGCTGTTGTGTAAAAGGAAATAGGTGGGGGCTGAAGGTGTAACCTAAGGGTTTAAACTCGTACTTACGAACAAGAACCTGCACACATGATGTGAGTGGTGTGATTAATCATTCCCTGGTCCAGAAAGAAGTTTCTTCAGGTTGAAATTTTGATTTATGTGTGCTCCTGCATTATCTCCTACACCCTAGCCACTTGCCAGCATGCACACTATAATGAGTTTGGCATTTGTGTAGGGCTTTCAACATTAAATAATGGATCCCTTTGGAATACTTCAGTACTGCTATATTCTACACACATTTTAAGTGGGTAAAATAAAGATAGTACATAACTTCACTGTGTGCGCATATTAAGTTATTAGAGTAGGAAAAATTGTGTTTGAATATTTTATTATAGAATCATTAAACATGTTTGATAGAATTCTCTGTATATATTCTTCTGTGCATAGATGCACAGAATTGAGGACTCCTGACTCAAAGAAAGGAAGAGGGTAGGTGAAACTCTATGGTTTTGCTTTTTATTTTTATTCATTTTAGATTGATTTCATTTTATTTTTTGCTGTAGGAAGTTTTACAGCTACTGGTTACCTGCTTATACCATATAAGGTGCATGGCCTCTTATACCATATATGCCAATGTAGAGCATGCTTCTGATCTTTCCTGGCCTCTCTGTTCTGGTTGCGGAATTTGGTTTCTGATCTCTGTTCAAGCAGAGGATTCTGATTTGTGAGTCTACCCCTAAATAAATAACCATCTGTTTCTCAATTATGACCTAGTGTGAAATTTCTTTAAGCATTTTCCCACAATTTTTAGTGTGCGTGTGTTTGTGTGTGTGTGTTTGTGTGTGTGTGTGTTTGTGTGTGTGTGAGAGAGAGACAGAGACAGAAAGTAGTTGTGTGTGTGTATACTCACATGTGTGAGTACCTACTGGGAGCAAAAAGTCCTACTGAAGCCAGCAGAGGGCATCAGGTCCCTGGGAGCTGAAGATACTAGCAGTTCTGAGCTTCCTCATTTGGGTACTGAGACCAGAATTCTGTCACTCTGGAAGAGCAGCAAGTGCTTTTAACCAGTATGTCAAGTCTCTTTTGCTAGCTGTTTTTTATTTATTTTTTATTGTTTTTTGTTTTGTTTTGTTTATTAACAAAACAAATTAGCTAGTGTTTCTATCACTCAATGCATAGTGTGGTTAACCATTGTCTTGAACTCCAATCAATCATACTTACTCAAAGATTGACTGCCTTTTAATGTGTTACAGAGTTTATCTGTGAGTTTTTGAACTTAAACTTAATTCTTTAAAAATGCCAATATAGCCTAACATTAGATTATATTTTATTTTGTTCATAAAAGCATATCATTGAGAATAGGGTAAAAATTTAACCTAGTATTGTAAAGCCTTGGAACTGTTCTGTTTGGTTTTTTAAGCAAATACAAGTAGAAATATCATTTTGTCTAAAATACTACAAAGTTATGCTTTAAGTCAAAATGTTTCAGCCACAATATCTGTGAGGATGGCTACTGAAGAGACTTTAAATACATTTTCTTGTGAGCTGCTTTTAAATTGCTAAACTACTTAGAAGTATAAAAAAACAGAAAGTTATAGGTATAACAGTTAGTATATAGACCATGAGTCTTTTTGAATAGAGGAAATACATGTATATATTTTATAACTGTATTATTGATGTAGGTGTATATAAGTACTGCTGCTACATAGAAGTGAGCATTATGTTTCTACATGTATACGAATACATAGATTTTACACACACACAAACACACACACATTCTTAGATGTTATTCTTATCTGCACTCACTCAAGATTGGATAGAGAACAAAAAATTGAGATTAGAAAAATTTAATTACATTAAAATTGATTTTTTCCAACTCTAATCCTAACCATAACTGTAATTGTAACCAAATCACCAATTCAGCTAGACGAGTTAAACAATGAGTTCTGAGTATGCCCTGTCTCTACTCCCTGCCTTTCCACAAAGCTGGGATTACAAGTGCCTGCCTTCATGTTCGAGGCAGGCAGTTACTTATAACATGAGGGCCTGCTTGTTGGGGTTTCTGTCCTGCCCAGTTCCCACAGTCATTAGGTCCCAAAGAATCACACAGAAGGTCTATATTAGGTTATAAACTGATTGGTCCATTAGATCAGTCTTCTTATTAACTCTTTTAACTTATATTAACCCATTATTCTTATCTATGTTAGCAACATGGCTCAGTACTCTTCATTCAGTGGGGTAGGTCACATCCTGCTTCTTCAGTGTCTGGACAGACCTGTGGGAAGAGCTTCCTTCTTTCCAGAATACTCATGTTCTCTTTGCCACACCTCTACTTTATGTCTGGTTGTCCTGTCTATACTTCTTGTCTGGTACTGGCCAATCAGCATTTTTTTTTTAAAACATAATTGACAGAATACAGAATTGTCCCGCACCAGTTACTGACTGAGGCAATAGTACACAGAAAAAAGGAAATAAGAAAAGACCAAAATAATGCACACACGTGTGTGTGTGTGTGTGTGTGTTTGTGCAGGCCAAACATTAATTAATGTTGGGTGTTTTCATCTATCATTGAACTTAAAGCTCCATGGATAGTTGGCCAGTGAGTTTCCAGATTCTGACTATCTCCTCTTACCATAGGATGGATATACAGGCACCTTTCTCCTTAGCTAGATTTTTAGGTAAGCTCTTGGCATCTGGATTCTGTTTTCCAGCATTTGTGGCAGACTCAATTGACTGAGCTGTGTCCCCAACTCAAAGAAAGAAAAACTACTTTTAAAGAAGATTGTTAAAACTGAGTATGTCTGCAGGTTGGTCTAATTATTAGAAAAGCAAGAATTCCTAAGGAAATATTATTGGGATCTAAGTAGGGACATATTACCAGAGCTTAAAAATATTGAAGAGGTTAGAATAATATTAATGGCCCTTTAGCAATAAGTATACACATTCAAATAGACAATATTTTTTTGCGAAAACATAATTATTTAAATTGACTCCTGAAGAAAAAATATGTAAGAAGCATGCACATAAATGTTAAAATATTAAGACATTAATCAAAAGTCTTCCTACAAACATTTCTGGCCCCAGATGGATTCATTAATAAGTCCTGTCAGACATTCAATGAAGAAATAATGCTATCTTCTTAAACTCTTTCTGAGAATAAAAATCTAAAGAGAACACTCCTCAACTCGCTCTGTGAGGTTATTATAACCTTGACAAAATTTTTGCCAGCATATTTCAGGAAAACTGAAAAAAACATGGCACTTTGACTTGCAAAAATAGTCACAGAGATGTTCAACTAAATACTACCAGATGAAATCTAGAAATACAGAGGGAATAATTACTCTCTTCAGCTAAAGACTTGAGGAGTGCTCTAATTTTGTCTGGCCCTTCCTAGCCACTGGGGCTAATGTAGTCCATACAAGTTTAAAAGTGTCCCAACCAGACTGCATTAATTGCAGACCCCTGCAACATGCAAGGAAGTCAGGTCCCAAGCCTATTCAGCTCATAGTTCTTACCAACTGGTTACATATTCAAGGGTCCCCTAAGCATTTTCTGTTAGACATCTAGGTGAAATCAGGAAAGTGTGTATGTTCTAGGTGTTTGTAAAGCACAGTGACAGGAGTTGGGGAGGA
Organism: Alexandromys fortis; assembly: GCF_014885135.2. Classification (NCBI taxonomy): domain Eukaryota; kingdom Metazoa; phylum Chordata; class Mammalia; order Rodentia; family Cricetidae; genus Alexandromys; species Alexandromys fortis. The sequence goes on along the minus strand of NW_026067905.1, from coordinate 5,546,016 downwards.
GTAGAGAAGTTCACATGTCATTAACCAATCAATGCAATAATAGACTAGAAAAAAATGTTAAGAGTTTTTAAAGAGTTGCACGAAAACATCTTCCTCTTCCATTTTCAGAAATCCAGTGTCTACTTGGGATAATTCTCTCAGTACAACAGAATCCAGTCAGAGTCATTCTAGCTCCCTCCCTGAGCTGTGTATAATGGATACCCATGGCTACTAGGCTATGAACTTTCATCTAGCCCTTTCTCCTCCTCCTTTCCCTCATACCAGATGCTGCTCTGGATTTAGTCTTTTTTTTTTTTTTTTTTTTGTCTGTCATCCAGACCACTGCTTAGTTGTTGTGGCTCTGCTTTCCTTTAATGCTCCTCATCTTCATTTCAGTTCCCTAATTACAAACACATGAATCTATTCACATTATACACATGAATCAATTATCCATGTCTACAAGGGAACTAGATAACGTTAGTTAGTATTTCATTGTTGCTGGCTCCCTTTCTTAATTTTAAGAAGCAAAGCCTCTATTTCTAACCCAAAACAAGCCAGAGAGAGAGAGAGAGGAGAGAGAGAAGTGGGGAGAGAATTTAATGTTAATGTTACTCAAGCATAGCTCTAAATATCATTTATGCTCTCCTAGTGGATTCCCACTATTTCGGGACATGTTGTGGCCATGAGGTATGTGGATAGGTCATGTCAGTAAGTATACCCACAAGGGAATTGAGCTCTTATGTGAAGCTGCTGTGCTCTGGAGTCTCTTTACTATGTCAGCTGCTTTTACAGCATATAAATATCATATTTTTTAAATGCCTTGATAAACAATGCAGTAGGTTTCCCTTGCACTGTTTCTCCAATCTTCCAACATGTACTTAATTAACATTTGATCTTATTGCTCACAGCAAGCATTCCCAGTTCTTAAGCTTTCTTAGATATCTACCCTATTTGTAGTGATCTCAGTGTTGCATTTTAAATGATAAAACATTTGACTATATACAGGGAAAGAGTGAAGTTTTTGGAAGTTGTTTGTGGAAGTGACACACAGAATTATCTATAAAGTACATTAAGCAAATCAGGGTTACATTTATTTTTAATATGAAAATATGAGAATTAATTCACTGAACACCCCCATGGGAAGTTACCATATGTCATAGGTGCCAAATTAGAAATCTCCAGGTTATAAGATCATAAACCCTGGAGGGATATGTATCTGTATGTTTACTTAATATCTAACAGCATGTGAAATTTATTTATTAATATGCCTGCAGGTTTCTCTCTAATCCCACTTCTCAAAGATGCACACAGAGAGATAGAAAGCCAGGAGGGGGTGAATTGCCCTGGAACTCTTTCCATCTAAGCTGAAAAACATGGCTATAATGGGAAAAGCAAAACTTGTTTTCTTTTTGACCTTGAACATTTATACAGGCCCAAAGTAAAATATGTGATTGAATTTCAAAGCCTTTATCTCCTATGACATCTTCCTTGCAAAAACTTGGGACCAATATAAGTCAACACTCTTTGATTAAAATTTGCCCATAGTCCATTTTATCAACTCTTCAGTTATAGCTTATGTATATTTCTCTTTTTCTTTGGAATGTTCTACATTGATAGAGATCTAGTGGTGATTTGTTTTAATACATGGAGCAAAGCAAAATGACAAATTGGAAGCTACTAAAAACTTAAGTCAATTTAATTTTAATCAAGTTATGCTTATACTTGTGAAAACTTGAAGTTGTAAAACTACTTGGTAAGAATGACTATAATAAAAGGAAAAGCAAGCATGTATAAGTTTTACAATGGATTTTTACAAAGTATTTTATTTCACAAATGAAACTACCTTACGTGATTGTATTAAAAGTATGGCTACCTAGTATAATATTTGTCTGAACAAAATAAAGTGGAAAATTGGAGAAACTGTCTGAATAATTTAAACCAAAACACATTTGTTTCCATTTTCTATAGATTAGAGCATCACTATGCTGTAGGAATTCCTACTGCCAGTAGCCTTTAAGTTACCCATTCACTTGGGCGTGGCCTCTTATACTACATATGCCGATGTAAAGCACGTATCCAGCCCCTTTTCTGGCTGCAGGATTTGGTTGCTGTTCCCCGTTTCAGTAGAGGATTGTGATCTGTGAGTCTACCTCTAAATAAATAACTCAATCCTGAGTTAGTGTGGGATTTTTTTTAAAGCATCTTCATAACTATTAATTTGGCTAGAAATATCCAGTGATTTCTTTAGTGTTGTACTCCATTTAGCATGCGTGGACTTAACAACAGTCAGAGGTTGAGGCTATAAAAGCTGGGCTGCATGCACAGTAGTGCATCAGAGATTTGGGCTGTACTTTACAGGTATGCCAGAGTCCTGCTCATGTCTAGCATTTCCTCTAGTCCAAAGGAAGGACAAACAAGGACCCTAAGAAAGGCAAGGAAGTTACTCCAATTCTCCAATTCAGATTTTATTATAGCTGTAAAGATATATCCTATGTTTTATTTGTTGTTGATTGTTTTGTAAATATCTAAATATCTTGCACAAAAGTCCCTCCCTAACACGACTTTGCTCTAAAAGAAAGGAATGGTCCTGGTATGCTGGCACACATCTTTAATCCCAGCACTCAGGAGGCAGAGACAAATGGATTTCTATGAGTTCAAGAAGAGCCTGGTCTACAGAGTGAGTCCTCAGACAGTCGGGGCTACACAGAGAAAACCTGTCTAGAAAACCAGGCAATCAATAAACAAATAAAATAAAGTTTGTAACATGTAAGTGTTTTCACGGATTAGGGACTTGTTATTCATCTAGTGTTGAGAATCCAAAGTCAACTTTTAGAATGCCAGTTCAATGCAATTGTATCCAGAGACTGTACAAAGTAAACTCATTCATCCTAAAAGAGAGATCTAGAAGCTTGCACAGAAGCATTGGAACTTCTCGATTCAGTGGTTAGAGAAATGACTAAGACTGGAAGAAATGGGTGGGGTGTATGATTATCTGTCAGTAATATTCAACAAATTTTGCTTGTTGATGATATACAGGGCTAAAATACTGAAGAATAAAATCAATAAAACTTAAAAGCAGGGTAGTTCAGTTTATAAGTAGTTTTCAGCTCCACAGCAGAGATTTGGGTTTGATTGTTCTTTGTAGGCAATGAGGCTTTTCACCTTTTTTAAAGAAAAAATTCAGAAACTACTACTCCAGTTTGAGCAGAGGAGAGTGCTGAGATTGGCACCTTTGGGCAGGGCTTTCCAAAACCTTACATTATGCAAACAGCATGTGACCATTTGCATGACCAAGGGGCAAAATGGGCAAGGCTGTTCCCTGCTGTGTGTGAATTCTATTTCTATTCCATGCAGCTCAACTCCACAGCATAGTGGCTGGTCTCCAAAAAAAAAAAAAAAAAAAAAAAAAAAAGGAAGTGGTAAAGAGAGAAAGGAAAGAAAAGGGAAATGTGAGGAAAAAAATTGGCAACAAAGGTATTCAGCATCATAAACCAAAGAGAAAGAATGTGATGGCTAATTCTAATTGATACTCTTGTTGGGATAGGAAATGTCTAGAATACAGAATGTACTTGGGGGATCTGTGAGTACTTTACCAAAGAGCCATGGACTAAGAAGGTCTACGCTGAACTTTAGTGCACTGGGTTGTCAAATTGTGTAAAAGAAGGAGGTCAGCTGAGTTGCAGGACTCTGCCTTCTCACTTTCTTGGTCTTCTGAGATGTCCAGGAGAATCTGCCTCATGCTCCTGTTATACCTTCCTTGCAAATTTCAGTGCCCTCGAAATTGCCTTCAAAGTAAACGTATCCTCCCTTTTAAGAATGTTTTCAGGTATTTGGCAACATCAAAATCAAAAGTCAGACATAAAGGTATATTTTTTAAAGAAGTGATACAAAAAAATCTTGGCTGCTATTGAAATCCAAATTTCATGAGAATTCAGGAGTGAGCAGATCTAATGGTTCAATAAACGTTGTCCTTTATACCTGTTAGAAAGCAGAGGGGAATATAGAAATGATGTGGAGTTTACTATGTTATAGGGGAGGAGAACAATAAACTGCAAGTGAGGCAAAATCCTTTGGATGTTGAAAATCTGCCTGAGTGTTTATATAATAGATATAAAGGCCCAAGTGAGTATAAAGTAGATTAAGGCAATGACTTGAGAAGAGACAGTGGGATTGAAAAGATGAGGGACAAAGAGCCGTAGCTGGTAAAGCCGTACTAGGGTAATGAGAGAATATGGGATCAAATGCACAAGTAGAGAGATTCCTCTTGACATGTTGAAGAATGGACTTCCCTTTTAATAGAGATAATTGAGGAGGGTCTTGATGTATGGAGAGGGAGACTTTGAAGAATGCTGGAGAAATGTGAGACCCTTCTCTCCTATTAGCTTGTGTTTTCTCTGTGAATGATGGTGATCACTCAACAATTCTTAGTGGGGGAAAAGGACAGGTGACCAGGTAGCAGGAGGGCAGGGTCAGATGAGTCTATCAATCATGTCCCCAGTATGGTGTTCAGCACTGGTCTATGTGCTGCAGGGAATATAAAATATGCATGATGTGATTCCTGCCTCCAACAGGAAACACACATAATCACTTGCACAGATAAAAAGATCTTTATGCATTGAATGATTTTTTGAGGACAATAACAACAGTACTGTGGAAGGATGGGGCACTACAGAACCGAGAAGTTCACAGAATATTTGGATAAAGAGAGAAACAGATTGTCAGGGGAAGCAGAGGCTGGCATGAGGACTGCTCACTCCCGGCTTGGTGGGAGATGATCAGATTGCAGAGGAAGTGAGTGATGAGAGAACGGAGGCAATGTGACTGGATAAATAGGAAGGAAGCAGAGTACAGTGTCTGCAGGAAGCATGGAGATGCATGAAGATTAATTAGGTATTTACATGCAGAATGGAGGAGAGCCTGGAGATAATAGAGACTGAAATATAATAAGGCAGGAAACCGCTGCAGCAAAGCAGATGTGGGGCTATGCAAGAGTGATGCCAGCCCCAGAATGGGGAGAAAGAGATGAGTCGGAGAGATTCTGAGGGGAGATTTGCTAAAATACTGTGACAGATTGGATATTGATGGGGAGGGAAGGAGGAGTCAAATGTGCTTTTAAAGTTTCATTCTGCAGGACTGGAAGAAAAAAAGATGCTGGTGCCAAAATGAAACATCTGGGAAACCAGGACGTTTGGGGGTTTCTTTGAATTTAGGGGGACTGCAATGAAGACTATGACACAGTGTGGAACACTTTGAGTCTACAGAAAAAGAATCATTTGGAGTATGACCAAGAAGTCATAAGTGCAGCCTTGGGAAAGAATGACCTTCAGTGAGAAAAGACATGGAGAAACAGAGAGTGAGGGAATTGTAGTTTGATCCCCAAGAAGCACTTTGTGAGGAATGAAAAGCAGGAAGGGGAGGTTGGAAAAGAGGAAAAGACAAGGTTGGAGGACATTGGAGAGCAGAGAGATCCATGGGTTCTGAAGCAAGAGTGAACTCTTCAGTGAACAGTGGATTTAATTGTCATCAAGGCTTTGCATAAGGAGCTTATATAAAATCCCAATGAGTCTGACCAAAAGGACTTGAGTATAAACCCTTTAGATTCCCTTTGAAGGAAGTGAGATGTGTGGCACAGAACAAAGGCACCAGGAAAATAGCCTTGGCTACTTCTGAAGAAGAGTGTGTCAGAATTTCTAACACACTGAAAGAAGGAGGTGCTTTAGAAAACATCACAAATATTAAAGGTGTCTTACTAGGCCTTGGCAGACATATCTAGGAACTTCATTTCATGTTTTCTCTGTGTCTATGTGTGTGTGCATCTGGTGTGTGTGTCTGTCTGTGTGTGTTTGTGCATATGAGTATATGGGCACACTCACCTTTGCCTACATGTATCTCTGTGTTCATGCACAAATAGATTTCAGTATCCCATGTAATATTTTGAGATGTTTAATGATAAAATAAAAAATTATTATTCTTGAAGTTCTACAATTAAAAATACACAAATATCCTATGACTGCTCTGAAGTAAACTAGGGCAATTTCAAAGCAATATATTAATAATTCCCAGTGTGTTAAAGAGCTGGCTATGGATTCATGTGCCTCTCAAATTTTGAATCTGTTTGCTAGCGAAGCGTGAGTTATTCAGCCTCTCTTATCTCTATTTAGCTCCTGACAAAATATTCTGTGACCTCTGCTGGGGTTAGCCAAAAGCAAGAATGGCACTGGTTAGTTTCTCAATTCCTATCTCAATGAGTCATGAACAAATTCATGCCCCTACTTACACAGAAATTAAATTTCATGTTGCATAACCAAGCAACCAACCAACCAAACAATCTTATTGTGAACCCTGATTCTTACTGGGGGTAGAATACTTGATAATTTCCTTGTGAACTCAATAGCTTTGTTTTCTATGAAATTGTGGTTTTAGGGCTATGTCAAATCATGATTTCTCTCTCTTCACATTTTCTAACATGCAGAGTTTAAGAACTCAGTGATGCGCCTTAGCTTTTGGTGCAACAAGATGGCTCAGCAGATGGTTTGGTCTTTGGATGGCTGCTCATCACTAGCATCATTTCAGATCCTAGACAACTAGCTTTACTTCCCTGCAGGCATTGCCTACTGAAGAAACATGTTTCCTTGACAGACACATTATACTTGGAAGCCCAATGCTTCATCATCTTCTCAGAGGCAAGTGCTTTCCCAATCAAGAATCTCCTCTCATTTAACAAAGTGCTTTTCCCAGCTAACATGCATTTGCCCTCTCAGGGACATTTGGCTGCTTTGGCAACATTCTGAGGTTTACAGCTGTTTAAGGTGTGGCCAGGAGTGGGAACTGACAGTTCCAACACAGTCAGAACCATCTTACTCAGGTTTCCTAGTAGACACTTCTCTTCCAGGGAACACTTTTAAAATGTCAGCTCTATGTCTAAGTTTGTGAATTTAATTGAAGTCTATCTTCATTGTGGATCAACAAGACATAATTGTAGCCTACAAATAGTTACAAGATGTCCAGGAAATTTTGGACATACTCAGGTGCAAAAAACACTAATGCCATTGTTCTTTTCCCCTCCTCCTGAACTCATTCCTTTTTTCCAGTATCTAGCAGATCTGTCCAGCTTTAGAAGAAACACGGGATATACATGAGCATGCATGTTTTAAAAATTGTCTTTTGCCCGGGTCTATTGTAAGTGGAATGTGCAGATGATTTGATACTGTACCATTCAATTTATCACTTTTCCTTTAATACTACCAGATGGACTAACTTGATAATTGCCTGTCAGGAGGCTCAAGGAAGGCTAGACCAAGGGTTTCTGTTTGTTTTGTGTGTGTGTGTGTTTGTGTGTGTGTGTGTGTGTGTGTGTGTGTGTTTGATGAGGGTATGGAAAGCTTAGAAAAGAAATCTAAGTATAGTACAGGCTGACCACAAACTGTAATCTTCCTGCCTCTACCTCCTAAGCATTGGGTTTATTTCTTGGTTCACCGTGCAAGTATTATGTGACGATGATGATGATGATGATGATGATGATGATGATGATGATGGTATATTTTAAGGCCAGAATGATGTCTTTCGGACATGAATCAGAGAACCCAAGAGCACAAGCTTGATATTAAACTGGAACATGTTATACATTGCATTATACACACACAATATGAAACAAATGAAATATATATGAAAAAAATATATGGGTATAGTATATCATGTCTGTAATCACAGCACTCAGAAAGCTCTCAGGTAGGATGATCACCATGAATTTGAGAACAACCTGTGCTACCTAATAAGATTTGGCTAGCCGGGCAGTGGTGGCGCATGCCTTTAATCCCAGCACTCGGGAGGCAGAGGCAGGAGGATCTCTGGGAGTTCTAGGCCAGCCTGGTCTACAAGAGCTAGTGCCAGGACAGGCTCCAAAGCTACGGAGAAACCCTGTCTCGAAAAACAAAAAAAAAAAAAAAAAAAAAAAAAAAAAAAAAAAAAAACCTAAAAAAAAAATAAAAAAAAGATTTGGCTATTCTCTGCTACAGAGTTCATTTCTCAAAAGACCAAAACAAGCACACAAAAAATTCTAAGGCACTATAGCTCTGGCTTAAAGAACTTCAGAAGAACAATGAACTTAGTTATTTATCTTCTTCTGTTCACAGGATCAAATGCTCTTTACTTACCAAATGGACAATGTGTTGGTCCATATTTGATTGATTAGCCTCTCCTGGCTATGTTCACACATTCAAATCCATCATGTCAAAAGCCCCTTCCCAATCCCATGTGGCCCCTCTTTTCTAGACATTGACTGACTTAAAAGGACCCCCTTCTAGACTCTACATATTCCAACTACCCAAGTGAAGATGCAACTGATATTATGCCAAAGTGGCCGCAAAAGGAGGAGCTAGTTTTTACTCTATCAGAAGTGTGTCTCTGGGATTTCATGCTGTTGGTTTTTAATTCAAATTGGATTATATTTGCTTCTTCAGGTATGCAGGTATCCTCATTTGTTAATTCTATAGAAAAATGTTCTATAGAATTCATATAAATTATATGCTCATATATGAAATTTCACAGTAACAAAAAGAGAACGTATACAAATGAATCAGCACTACAGCTATGGGTCATAGTCAAATATTCTAAATCTGTTTGTAAGTTCTAGAAAGCATCTATTATAGTCCATGTGTATGCTTCAGAAAGGGCTACAAGTGTGCTTGATTTTCCTTAATGTTAGTATTTTTTGTGTAAACATATGTCATCTATAAAATGAATAATTTATCTTATTGGACATTCAACTTCCTCAGCACTAATTACTACATCACAGAGTTATTGGAAGGATCAAAGTGGCTTATATGAGTAGAGACAGTAATAAACTTATTAATAGAATAAATAGATAACATGTTCTTGGTCATTTCTTTTGGCATGTCTCCTTTGTTAAAGGTGGAAGTGAGACAGGCCCTATAATTCTAGCCATGAGGGAAGCCAAGGCATGGTGGTCACTTGAGCCTATTAGGATTCTGGGATCAGCTTGGTGACACAGTGACACCTTGTGACTTTAAAAATAAAACAAGAGGAGGTAAACATATTGGGTGAACAAAATTCCTATTTTTCTCTATGTCTGGGTAGAGAATCTCTGGAGCTGCCTAGAGTCTGTGGAAATACTTTTGCCCAGCAAGAATGCACTGTCCTGAAGTTGGTTCTCAGTGTGGGAGAGGAAGGAAGAATTTCAGAAATGATTGAATGAAAAAGGAAAAATATTTCAGCTGTCCTTAACCACCTAGAAATAGCACCTATGTCATTTAGTTAGGAGCTACATAATGGCAGTTTTATTTATTGTAGTTGATAATTCTTATAAGAATATCATCCACAAGCATTTAAACATTGAACTATAATGGCCTTTTAAGTATCTTCAAAAATTCAAAATAATTCTGTAACCTGTTGGCTTGGGAGATGACTCAGAAGGCATCTGAGATCAGTTCCCAGAATCCACACAGAGAATCCAGGCAGGGTAGTGCACACCTGTAATCCCAGTGGTAGGTGGCAGAGACAGGTGGATTTCTGTGGTAGTCTAGCCACTCAGCCTAGTCTAGTCTGTAATCTTCTGGCCAATAACACACCCTGGTTTAAAAAGTAAGCAGTCTAAGGAACAGCACCCAAGGTTGTCCTTTGGCCTCTATACACACATGTGCATAATCACATATAATAATTTAATTCATAGCTTAATGTAAACATTAATGTCTACTGTGCTTGTCTTAATATAAATGAATAGCCATCGGGAATGTTTCCATACTTTTATATGGAAGTTTTAGAATCTTTTAAAATAGATACACTTACTTTATTTTTCGTAATGTTATTTATTTCCTTCCCCCCCCAAAGTGTATATGTGTGCCTGAGTGTACATGTTTACACACACACATAGACATGACACATAAGCACGCAAATATACACACTCATACACATATACACATGTACGCACACATGTGCACATGTGTGTACACATACACCTGGCTGTGTTCCTCTCCATTGTTTAATGCCACTGAGTTTTGCAGCACCTATGCTTAGGTGGTCTGGACAGCAGCAGTCTAAAGCCAGACTCTATCAAACTTTTATCTGTTAGAACTGCAGTGCTTGCATTTGGATTCGATATCTAACTATAATGTGGTGTTTTATAAATATTAGTGAGGCTGATTTTGCACTGGTCAGCAAAGGCAAAAAAAATGGGTGCTTTGGGAAAACAAATAAAAAAGGAATTGGATCTGTCTCAATAAATTGCACAAATTGTAAATATCCCAAAGATGCAGCCACTTCCTCTGGCATCTGGAAACAAAGCTGACAATTACACTTTAGAATGAAGAGGTGAACGATGCAATGGCTAAAAGTTTTCGTGATGGTCTGTCTTAGATTAAGTACGACACTGCGTTTATTAAACAAGTTTCTGCATTATCTGCCTGCTTAAGTCTTCAATATTATTTTATTCATGTCAATTCATGTGTACATTCTAGTCATAGATCTTTTCCATTTTGGTTTGAGTCTGCAGATATACGCGTTCCATCAATTTAAACATAATTGTAGAATAATCTTTCCCAAATATTATAGTTAATAACATCATGATGTCTATAAATTCCTTGCAATTTATACACATTAAAATTTCATTGAGATTAGAGAACTTTGACTGTTTAAGCACATTTCTAAGGTGTCTTTTGTGTTTCCAGTGCAGTTCGCATAGAAGTTTCAGCTGAGCAGTATTTGCTTGGGATTATATTGGCTTGGCGTGTGTGAAGCAAGCTGAAGATTTCTGACTATGGCAAGGCAAAACTTAGTTTGGTTAAGCAAGACACACTGTTCTTTGGTTTCAGAGATCAGAACCTGACATTTCACTCAGGCTTGGTTCTGAACAGCTTTGTCTAAAGGGAAACCTGAAAGTGCTTTCAAGCTTTAGAAGGACACGCTGTAGTGCAGATGTCTGTGCACAGAAGTTTGCTATTACCCAGCTGAAGATTCAGGGCACTGTTGCCACATCAGTTACACAGCTATCACAGCAGAGACTTAGTCCTCTTCACTGATGAGAAGGACCTAAAGCATGCTGCTTGCGTCCTTACAAAGGGATGTGTACTAGCCTACAACTTTATTTCAGTTGTGTTTCAACAAAATCGAATGTGCAGAGAAAACTTATAGTGCTCTTAAAGGGCTGTCTCTTAGTTTTGATTTTTTTCCAACCTGTATTCACGTATTCTACATCAACCTTTTATGCTTCTCGGTCAGCGTTTTCCACAAAGTATGAATAAATAAATAAATAAATAAATAAATAAATAAGACAAAAGATTCTTCCATCCTTATGATATTTGTTAGGCAATATTTATTAGTATTGGCATCTGTTGTTTGTTGAAATATGAGCGGCGGGGCTGCGTCCCCAACACCCTGGCCGCTTGGCTAGCTCATGCCCGAAATAACAACACACAAACTGTGTTCATTTAAGAACTGCTTGGCCCCTGAACTCTAGCCCTTACAGGCTAATTCTCGCACCTGGACTAGCCCATTTCTAATGATGTGTGTAAGCACCCC
>NW_026067905.1:5515317-5531860 GCF_014885135.2 Alexandromys fortis | reverse complement strand
GGCCGCTTGGCTAGCTCATGCCCGAAATAACAACACACAAACTGTGTTCATTTAAGAACTGCTTGGCCCCTGAACTCTAGCCCTTACAGGCTAATTTTCGCACCTGGACTAGCCCATTTCTAATGATGTGTTTAAGCACCCCAAGGTGTGCTTACCGGGAAGATTTTAGCCTCCGTCCATGATGTCTCTGCTCCAGAGCGCAGAGTTGTCTGGTCTCTCTGGGAGCAGAGCAGAGTCTGACCTCAATTCCTCTTCCGCCCAGAATTCTATTCTGTTTTCTCCTCCCATCTATGTTCAGGGCCAGCCAAGCAGTTTCTTTTATTGCTCAGCCAATGAAATCAACAGATTGATATGACACTCCCACATCAGTTGTTTGATTTAAATGTCCCTTTATAATTTTAAGATAATGTATAGAACATAAAAAACTGGCAAACATTGTACAGAAATGTTGCTGGTTAATAATAATCAGATTAAAATTTAATCTTATATATTAATTTTAAAAATTGGAATTGGAGATATAATTTTATTAAATGGGCAGGGAAAATGTTTTTCAAGTTTCACATATATGGTTTCATAAGTAAAATAAAAATACCTAAAATTAAAAATTCACCAATGTCTTTTAGAAATGCAACATTTCTACAAGCAAATATATATCTCAAAAAAATGTTTCAATGTTGCCCTGTAACGTGATTCATGTACTTTAAGTTCATGTGCTATACCTTTGCTAAAATTTGTAATTATTTTTCCTCTAAGCTTATTTTTGAAGTATACATTTTTGAGGACATATTAATTTTCATGAAAAAAATTCTGGTTTCAATAAGTTCACTTCTTTCGGCCTTTTCTTGGCCTCCACGTGATGGGGAAGATTTATATGCTGTCAACAGAAAGTCACACTCATCTTCCTTATGTTTTTTTTTTTTTTTCCTGAATTCTCTTTTCTTTCCCCATTACAACTACACCTTCTGGCTCCTTCCAGCTGTGAATAAACACAGACATAGATAAACACCACTAATGCATGACCTTTGCCCAGATGTGACGGTAGGCAGATGACAGTGCATTGGGTAAATGAGGAAACTGCTGCTTGGATCAGCAATCACTTAGGGGGAAAGATCATTTCTCCCTCCTTGTTATTTAGCCAGGCATTTACTGTGGGGATTTTGAAAGACCTAGTATTAGAGCTTCTGTCGGGAAGTAGATGGTCACACACACATATCTAGAAAGCAAATAGTTTGAAGTCAAAGGGCAGAACTCATTGCATTTAGCCCATGCATGTTGTTAATTTAAGATGTGTTTTCCATTTCAAAAGGTCAGGAAATATCAGTTTGATAGCTCATTCTTGCTATACCTAATATTTTCTTTACTCTACATGCAAACACATCTAAGAGCCCAACAGGGGCAAAAGAAAATCATGTAAATTGCCTGATCTTTGTTTAGTGTGAAAGTTAAACCTAGCAGCTCTGCTCACCCAACTTCATAGGGAAATTAAACTGCTCAGAAGTTCTATACCACTCAGTGGCTCCTGTATTCTTTATATTAGAGATAGTAAGTGATGTACAAGAGGGTTGAGAGCCGGGGTTCACAAAGCTTCAGTAACACAAGCCCCCGAGATTTCCCTAGCCCTAGTAATGTTCTGCACCTGGCTCATCCTTGCTAGAAAAAAATGAATTATGAATATATTTTTCTGCCTCTGAATTCAGTGAAAATTTGTTAAGTTGATATCAACATGGTAGGTATCTTTACATACATTGGCAGACATGTCAAATCAACTGTTCTTGGTTTTTTTTTTTGTTTGTTTGTTTTCTTTTTGTTTTCGTGAGGGCCCAGTTGCTCATTATTTGTCAGAAGTCATCAATAAACTTACTGAATATTTTAACTCATAATAAGCATGCATGTTATTGATGATTCACAGTGAATAGTAACAGCAGATACCTATATAGCATACCATAATGCTCATGGTTATTTCCCTGTGCACAATTAAGAGGGCTTCATTCTCATTTATTTTTTTCATCTCATTTTTCTTATGAACTAATATAGTTTGGGAAATAATCCTAAATTATCTCGTACAAAACCAAATCATTTTCTTCCCACAGTTTACTAACAACCTATTGTATGACGGTTACAAAAAAGATCGTTTACCCAGGTCTCTTTAGATGAAAATATAGTTTTTAGCTTTTAGAGTTTACAAGGAACATATCACCACTTTTCCATATTATACCTTTGTGTAAATCAGCTTTCTACATATAAGGATGTGAAAATACTGAGTTGAATATCTGTATTTTTATATTTGATAGATATTGTTAAGTTTCTACTCTCCTTTCAGGAAGCTATTTCTCTTCTTTCTTTTTAAATGTAATTAATTAATTTATTTATTTAGGATTTTTGAGACAGGGTTTCTCTATGTTTGTAACAGCCCTGGCTGTCCTGAAACTAGCTCTTGTAGAACAGGCTGGCCTCGAACTCACAAAGATCTGCCTGCCTTGGCCTCCCAAGTGCTGGGATTGAAGGCAAGCACCACCACTGTCTGGCTAGGAAGCTATTTCTATTGTAAATGTAAGATTAAAAAATTAAGTCATATTAAAATCTCAGCAAGCAATAATGAAGCTCCCACCTTCACATAAACTCTTTGTTGAGAAGTTTCTAGACATTCCATAATTAAAGAAGGTGGCTGTTCAGACATCCCATAACTAAAGAAGCTGGTGGTTCTATAAGCTCATGTGACTTAGTCTATTATAACCAAAACAAACCCAGTTGAGTGCTTGGCATTATTTTCCATATTCATCAGGCCATTTGTAACATCCTCCTGGGGGTTTCTCAATTTGCTGTTCTTAAACAGCAGCATTCAGGTATGATCCAATCTTACATATACTATATATTTTCCCAAATGCACATATCTACAGTGATTTATCTCACACCCAGATAGTAACAATAATTAAAAACACTGCAATGAAACTTATGCGAGTGTTATCTATCTATCTATCTATCTATCTATCTATCTATCTATCTATCTATCTATCTATCTATCTATCTATCTAATCTTTCCAAGCAAAGGAGGTTTTATTACTTTTTTAAAGAGAAATCATGCAGTCAATGCTTGCAAACCATTTCTCAACACTCTTTCTATCCCCTTAAGAAACTGCAATATACCTTCATGAGAATAATGCCCAAACGAGAGCACTGGATATTAAATAGGGTGCAAATAAATCTCAAAAAAAAGCGGTACTTTATTGAATGCGAAGCAAGACTCAGTATCTTTGCCTTTGTTGCACACTTCTGGAGGAGGGGCACAAGCAAGGGAAGAGAACAGGGTTACCCTTGTGTGGGGAGATGAGTGGTCCAGCATCCTTTTCCCACTGGAGGGGAGGTTAGCCCATGTTCTGTCGGTTGCCATAGCCCCTAGGATGGGTATCCTTCCAGTCATCCCACTGCTGCATCCTGTGGAGGGCATCCTCATCTTCCTCTTCTTCCTTTTGCTCCAGCTCCGGCTCTTCTTCTTGCTGAGACACTCTGTGGGAATCAGGTGGTGGTGCTTGCTTTTCGACTTCCTTATCTGATGACGGTAAAACCTCACACTTCTGCTGCTGCTCATACCAGTCGTTCACCGTCATAGTTGCCAGACTTGGGTACCCAGCTCCAAAAACTTGTGCTTGGGCAACGCTCCGAGTGAGGACAAAGGGTTTTATTGGAGGTCTCTCCTGAGGAGGCAAACGAGAAGCTGATGCCTCACTGGAGGAGTCTCTTTCCCTCAGGATCTCTAACTCCTGGTCTATGCTCTGGATCTCATCCAAGCTGATGTTGATCCACCTGCGCAGCTGAAGGAGGTAATATTCCCGCACACGCTCGTCATCAGCCTGACCACTCTCCACTGCTGACTTCAGGGCAGCCAGCTTCTGCTCCACAGCCTTATTCTGCTTGTACCTCTGGATTTTGGCCTGCCTCTGGGATGCCATGGCAACGAGGTTGGGCTCCAGGATGGCTGAAGGAGGCTGGTTGCTTTCCTGTGAGCTGCTCTGGTCCCAGGGCAGCTGAAAATCTGCCAAGTGGTAGTTGTGGCTCTGGGTTAGGAAGTTCATGAAGTGGTCTCGAGCCTGCTGCAGATGGTTGACACGATGTCTGGTGTCCACCAGCTTCAGTGTGAGCGCGCCCTTCAGGGCCGGCAGCATCAGGTACTTGAGGTCAGCGGAAGCAATCTCCTCCCAATCTTCGTTCCTGCTGAACATATCGAGCTGCAATAACATGTCCGAGGCTTTCGCCAGGAGTTCCAAGGCCCTCGTAACCTTATCCTGGATTAGCCTGGAGCCCATGGGTTGCGTTGAGGCTTCTACCTCCTCCAGAAGTTGTCTGCTGGTTTCCAGCAAGTCCGGAAGCCTTGGCGTCTGCAGCTCCTGCTCAGATGCCATCTTGCCGGAAGGAGAAAGCCGGAAGGAGAAAGCCGGAAGGAGAAAGCCGGAAGGAGAAAGCCGGAAGGAGAAAGCCGGAAGGAGAAAGCAGGAAGTCTCCTCAGTGCAGGTGGGCTTGGAACTTTTTATGCAACTGGTTTTGGCCTGGAATGGGCTGTCCTCCAGCCTCAGCCTCCGGAGGGATGGGATTACAGATGGTGCCATCAAACCCTGCTTCTTCTCAGTGTCGTATTATAGTATTTCCCCCTTGTGATGGCGTGGTGTGAAACAACTGCGTAAGGGATACGAATGATGTCGGCATGGTAACCATTGCTAGGCTACCAGAGAAGTGTCTCTTGAACAGAAGCACTCTGTTAGTGCTCTCCGTTGCTTTAATAACAGAAATGGCTGCCGAGTGACTGATGCATAGGGAGCCAATACAGTGCCGACGCATTGCATTAACGAGTGATCGCTGTGTGGGGAGGAGCAGGATGGCAAAAGATTTCACGATGCCTCTCAGCTTCGTATTCAAACGGCAGAAGCATGGATTCTTTATGGAATTTTGCAGTTTATATTTTGGGTTATCACAGATGGTAACTGAAACCGCGAGGTGTGTGTGTGTGTGTGTGTGTGTGTGTGTGTGTGTGTGTGTATAGGGGTGGTAATATAGATCTAATATAATGTTAAAGTCCACTAAAAGATACTGTTTCCTCTATGGTGTGCCAGAACATCTTTCTCTGAATCTGTTACTACATGAATTTTTATAGTCATCATACTTTTGGGTACTTCCCTTTTCCTTTTAAGATTTATTTTGATTTTATGTGTACATGTGATTGTATGTATTTTTGAGCAGCAGAGGTGTGCAGTGCCCAGTGAGGTCAGAAGAGGACGGTGGATTCCCCTGGAACTGAAGTTAGTATTTGGATGCTGAGACACGAACACAGGTTTTCTGTAAATGCAGGAATTGCTCTTAACCCTTGAGTCACTTTTCTAGCCCCAGTTTGAACTTTTTGACCAGATGTCTGTTGAGTTTAATAACACATGTGACCTTCAACTTAGCATATTATTATGATTTTCAAGGGAATTAATTTGGAGAACTCTTAGATTTTTTTTCTGGTACATGTAGGCATAGCTGCATACACTCATTTTGAAACATATGAGGTCTATGGTTGCAATTTCTACTTTTACCCCATTGTATTACAATCCTGATTAACTTGAAGATTCAAAATACATAATGATAGCATAATGATTGCATAGCTAAATAAATTTATCTTTAATTGTATAATTTAATATAAGCTTTCAAGTTCCTAATTTTGAGTTTAGAATTTGGAAAAGTTTAGAATTTGACATACAAAGGTATTTTTATTTTATATGTGTGGATTTTTGTTCATTGCTAAATGTTTAATTGAATTTTAGTATGACAGGTATGTTTCCATTTATTCTTTTAAAATTAATTAAAGCAAAATAAACCAGGAATTAATTATTACTGCTGCATAAAAATAGGTGTGTTTATTACAGAATGGACTATTTGACAACGTAGAGAAGACCTTAATATATTTGAGGATTTACTTTTACTTCTACTTTCTCCTTACAACATTCCTTAGAAAATTGCAAATTATTTATAGTCTTTAGTGTTTATATCTTTCATGTATATGCCCCTTTTCTTTTTATGTAAAGGAAATTTTAAATTTTAAGGAAATTTATTATATTTTATGTTTATTGGTATTTTGCCTATTTTGCCTGCAGGTTCATCTGTATATCGCTTGCATGAAGTACTGGAGGAGACCAGAAAAGGGTAATGGATTCTTGTGGATCTGGAGAGTTGATAGTAACCATGTGTAGTTCATGTAGTTTTTTTTTTTTTTAACTATTTGGGGGCCCACCACCCACCTCCCAAACAAATACACAGGGAGAGTTATTCTTATTTATAAATGCACAGCCTTAGCTTGGCTTGTTTCTAGCCAGCTTTTCTAACTTAAATTATCCTGTTTCTCTTTGATATATTTTGCTCCTGAACTTTTATCTTTCTTCTGTATAATCTTACGTTCACTTTTACTCCATAGCTGGCTTGTATTGGGTGGCTGGCTCCTGGTGTCCCCCTCTTCTCTTTTTCTTGCTCCTTGCTCTTCTCCCAATCCTAGATTTTTCTTCCTAGTTATTCTGTCTGCCTTCCAGCCCCATGTATCCCTCTCCTGACTAACTGTTGACCATTCAGCTCTTCATTAGATCAGTCAGATGTTTTAGATAGGCAAAGTAACACAGCTTTACAGAGTTAAACAAATGCAACATAGTATAATACAACAAATCTTTTTCAATGTTTATTTTTATGCTTTTTTTTGCTTCTGTGTGTGTGTGTGTGTGTGTGTGAGAGAGAGAGAGAGAGAGAGAGAGAGAGAGAGAGAGAGAGAGAGAGAGAGAGAGAGAGAGTTGGATCTCCTGGAACTGGAGAGTTAGAGGCAGGTGTGAGCTGCCATGTGATTGCTGGGAAATGAACCCAGGTCCTCTGGAAGAACAGCTAGTGCTCTTCACTGCTGAGCCATCTCTCCAGCCCCAATACAACAAATCTTTGAATCATTAAACAAATATTCTACGGCATAAACAAATGCAACACATCCTAAACTAATATTACACAGCACATACGGGTGCTGGTAATGAAACCTAGGTCCTCTGAAAGAGCCCAGAGTGTTCTAAACACTGAGTCATCTCTCCAACCCTGTAAATTTTCATTTCTATTCCTAGTTTTGCTGAATTTTTATTGCATTTGTCCACCTAGCTTTTTGTGTACCTGCACAGATAATATAGTGCCACTGTGAGCATCAGAGGACCATGGAATTCTCAGGGATTGAACTCAGGAATTTATGCTTGAAAGGAAAGACCTTTGCTTGGAACTATCTTTCCACCAGCCTGTGTTTTCTCTTTTACTTTCTGATTCATTCTCCAAGTTTCTGATTTCTCCTTTTGTAATGTGTGCTTGTACACACACACACAAACACACACACATACACACACAAAGACTTCCCTTATTTCCATCAGTGCTATTCTGTGTCACATATAAAGATGGTAATTATGCATTAATTATGAATTTTCCTTTGCTTGTAAGTTTCCTTCTCTTTATTTTATTTTATTCATTTTCTTAGTAACAGTTTCAGTTTGTATCACGTTCTTTCCTTCTTTCTTCCTCCTCTTTCTTTCTCTCCGCTTCTCTTGCTTGGGATCCCAAATTTATGCGATGATTCATATTTCTCTATTTGTGTTAAAATATGATTTTAAAATGCAAATTTTAAGGCCACTATGCATTTTTAAAAAGATTGCTTATTAATGGGTCTCATGGAAGAATTATTGAATAAAATCCCATCTGTTTGGGCTGCAACCACAAGTTGTCATAGCTACGTCCATTTCTCTTCAACTGGTCTTTTTCCCTAAAGAGAAATATGCCAGTCATTTGCCAGTAGGAGCGGAGAAGTAGAGGTGAACTGTACGTGAGGTCAGCCAAGTTTCTGAAAGCTTCACATGTGAAAAGTGTTGATTGTCTTTTTGTCTGAAGTGGCTAGTGTCAAAGATTTTTCATTCCAACATCCCAGAAAAGTCTTCCATCTTCCATTAGGCTGTTAAGTTTGCAAAAGAGTAGATTCATAGTCTACCAAACTGCATATACACAGCTCCAGTCTTCTGGAGGCATCTCAATTTTCAACAGTGTCCAGTTGCTGGACCCTGTGATGTAAACTGTCCTTTTTTTCTGTAGTGCTGACAAAACCTACACAATGAATTTTGACTGGACTGATGTTGTGGGTCAAACTGCTGCCAGGTGGGGAAAAATATGACTGGGAATAACATCCCAAAGAGCTACATACAGAATGATAACGAACAAGAAATAAATTGGAAAAGGCAAGGCATAATCTCCCTTCAGCCTTATTCTCTCTCTCCTCCCTTCCTTCTTGCTTTGGCAGGGCTAAACCCAGAGTTACTTGGCCTTTGCAGCTCTAGGCCCCACATCATGAGGCTCCAAATCCCATGATGATGTCAGAGCTGAGACTAAGGAAACAATACCTACCAATGTGTATATCCTACAAATGCTTCATTTGTAATTGAGGAAAATTTATATAAAGTGGATTTCCATGTTTTTAGCAGAATGAATTTTGACAACTATCTATGGAATACAGTCATGTAAGCCACATCTCAAAAAACATTCATTGGAAATGTCACCTAAGAAAATCAATTCGTATAGTTTAACCACTCTCAGCATGTGTAGGTAAATGTTATTTTGATTTGTGTCATAGTTAAGTTTTGCAAGCTCCTAAGTTTCATATAACTGGAATTAATGAAATATTCTTATGCTTTCCACTTTTGGTTAGACTTTATTTTTCAATATGAGAAAACTAGTATACTATTTTACAAACATTACTATTATTATTTTTTCTATTTTCAGTAATATATTGAATATATGACTAAGGACATCATAAATTCCATTATTGACATGTTTATTTGTAACTATTTTGTCTTTAGGACAGATTTCTAAAGAGAATTAACTGTATTTAGACTGTTGGCAAATATAACTAAATCTTTAGCTGGGTACAGGAGCACATTGTTGGCTCTCAGCTTTTGGAAGGTGGAAGCAGGAAGATCAGTAGTTCAAATTCAACTGAGAATAAGTGGGTCTCAGTCAAAACAATAAAACGTTTTTACAAAAGAAGCTTAAATTATCATGTGCAATAGTTTAATATTTGAAATGGTAGTAACTCTAACTACCCAATATATTAAAATGGGTTAAATTTATTTTTCCATCTCCAAATTTACAACAACTCCTACCTGAGGAACATTTTAGGTCATAGACATGGAGAACAAGAAACAAGCAGAAAAATAAAATGGGGAGGCTGGAGGTTTGTTGAGTCCTGTATGCAAAGGAATTAGATGGCTGGACATTGACTGAGCCATCTGAAACTGCAACTGAGTCTTCCTCTCTTGAAATTACATCAGAAGAATTATTTAAGTGAATTGAAATTGTTAATTGTGAGACCAGTGTTGAAAACTGAGCTCATAATGATTAAAGAAGAGTCCTTCAAGCATGTACCTTTTCTAAAAATGCACTAGGGTAAATGAAATTACTGTCAGTGACTCTTCAGGTCCTAACTTCTACTAGGTACCAAATAAGTACATTGTGGCTTGCAATACATGTTTATTCAAATACCCTATATTATGTTGAAATGTTTTGCTGTTGAAATAGTCAGAGTATTGCATCACCCTGGCTAGATAGTGATTTGTCTCTCTTAACTAATCCTTACTGTGACAAAATCTTGAAAAAAATATTAAGAAGGATTTTTTCATGTTTACTCATTCAATTCTGATTTTTCAAAATATATCATAAATACAATCTGAAAATCTCAACAGTGAGGGATTTTTTTTAATATAGTGGTCTTTGCAACTAGGCTTGATCACCATCTGTCAATGCAGGGAAGTATCACTCCTTTGACTTTTAGTTTGGTCCCTTGAGGCACAGGTCTATGAAGATCACTTGAACTCAAGCACAGAGCTCAAGTGGATTCATGTATAAATGCAGAACAAGATGGCACAAAGGGATCTTGTAGTTCAGATGGGTCTCCTAATATTTGAACTTACTAGTAGTTTGTTCCCAACAAAACCTTTGACATCAGCTGAAATGGTAGAGTGACCCCTCTGTAGGACAGAGACACTGGTGTATTGTGTTATCAAAAGAAAATTGCAGTTACTTAAGACCACAAAAGCTACAGGAAGTAACGTTTCCCTGAATATCTCTGAATGCCATAAATGTTAACAGTATATGAAGTTTTAACCAAATAACTATAAGCAATGATTCCTGAAAATGAATAAACACACATGCACACACACACAAACATGCACACATGCATGCACACACACACACATGCACACATACTACATGTGCATAATTCATGTTGTGAAAACTGGTTTTAGAAGTACACTTTCCAGTTTGGAATTTATAATCTTATCTTTCTTTTTTTGGACTTGTATTGGTTCACAGGCTTTATTCAATGCTATGTTCATGGTCGGTACCGAATAAATAGGTGAACTGATTGATTAGGTCAACCAAGAAAAGCAATGGAATTATGGCTATCTGGCTTCACTTAAAGAGTTCTCAAATAAGATAAGCCATGCCAATGTTATCAGCTCTTGTCTCCATTTTAAAAAGGAGAAAAATTGATTCTGATTCAAAGAAATCTTTTTTTTTTCTTGACACAGAGTATATGTAGTCCTGGTTTGTCTAGAACTCTATAGATCAGGCTGGATTCTAATTCAGAAATCTGCATGGCTCTGCCTCTTAAGGGCTAGGAATAAACTCATTGACAATTAAGTCCAGCCAGAAGTCATGCTTTTATAGAAAACTTATAATTCTAAATTACTAAAGATGCAACTAAAAATGTAGAATGATTTGGTTTGATATTATTAATGAACTGATAATGATGGTAAGTTTTATTGGCCTAATAGATACAAAGTTATTTGATATAAAGTTTTTTTTAAATTTATTCTTCTCTCATACAGTACATCCCAACTGTAGCTTCCCCTGCTTCCATTCCTCCCATTCCTGCACAATTTACCTCTCTCCAAGATCTACTACCTCACCTTTCTTTCCCTCCCAGAAAAGTCAACTGAACATGACTCAACAAGATGCAATACTACCAGGCATAGACCCTCATGTCCAGGCTGGGCAAGGCAGCCAATAGAAGGCAAAGGATCCCAAGATCAGGTAAAAGAGTCAGAGACACCCCCACTCCCACTATCAGGATTCCCACAAAACCACCAAGCCAAAACCATAACATATATGCAGATGATTTTAAGAAAACTAAGGTTAAAAATAATGAATTGCACTTATACAAGTGATTTGCTGTTTGGTGGCACCTCTGTAGTTCATATCTAGTGTAGCTTTTTAGCATGGGCCATGCAAATGTACATCAGGAAAGGGCTCTGCTCAGGGCATTTATAAATTGCTAGGATTCATATGTTAAGAATAAAGTTAATAATCTAGTAAACAGTATAAAATAAAAATATGCAGCAAGCACAAAGGATGACAGAAACAAAATGAAAATGCTATTTCTGGTAAATAAAATGTATGCACAAATTGATTGAATCTGCTTGTTCTATTCCAGGTGATGCCACACATTCCAGGTTATGAAAGTTTGCTATAAAGAAAACTTCACAGAATTTGGGGACACTGATCTGGTGAGGACAATTCTGCATTCTGTCAATTATGTTTTAAATAAATGCAGATTGGCCAGTAGCCAGGCAGGAAGTATAAGTGGGATAACCAGAGAGGAAGTAGAGGTAGGTCAATGAGAACAGGAAAATTCTGGGAAGAAGGAAGCTCTTTCTGAAGCCCTGCCCAGACACAGGAGAAGGAAAATGTGACATACCCTACTGAAAGAGGTACTGAGCCATGAGGCTAACATAGATAAGAATAATGTGTTAATATAAGTTATAAAAGCTAATAAGAAGCCTGAGCTAATGGGCCAATCAGTTTATAACTAATATAGACTCTGTGTGTGATTCTTTGGGACCTGGTGGGAGGACAGAAACCAGGCAGGACAGAAACTCATGTTACACTGATCTGAGGCTTTCTGTGAGATCAGATCAGTGAGGTTACACTGATCTGAATGTCTTCTCTTCTTTTGATATTATTTCAGATTTTCTATTCTAGTCTACCTTTAGTACCCTGGACATGATTTTGGTTGATGTGTAGGCAAGACATTCTGTTCACAGGTATCAAATATCCCTGAAATATTTTAGTCTATAGGAATACCATGGAAAGACTGACATTTTAGAAAGATTTTTTTTCATGTGGCTTGGGGGACATGTAATATAGAAAGTGGTCCAGAGGCAAACTGACAAGCTAAAAATTTAATATAACACTGATAATGAAAAGACCTTGAAACAAGGCGTGTGACACAGAATGGAGAAATTGGGGTACATTAAGAGTTTGTAAATGCAAGTATTTTCAGAACTGAGTCATTGACTAAAAATAGGAAGTGAGAAAAGATTAGGATTCCAAGATGACACCAGGTTGTGCGATGTGAACACACACATTTTTAAAAGTGTCTTTGGTGGCTTAAGGACTTAAAGATATCAAAATTGAAATTCTTCCTGTAATGTAACTTAACAGCTGAGAACATGCGTGGAGATATTTGAGCCAAAGGATTTGGGAGTCATTAACATTTGAGGGCAGTTTGAGTATTGACCATAATTTGTTTTCTTGAGATAATATCATAACTAGAGCCAAAGGCTCCAGGAAAATTTCAAGTAATGCTGATATTTAAGGAATACATAGGAAACTACGAATGAGCATTAACTATGAATGAATATTGTGAGGAAGAGCACTGGTAGCATGGAACAGAAATCCCTAGGTGAGGTTTTCAAGAGTGAAAACAAACAGCATTGTTAGTAAAGTCATAATTTGCATATGTAAAAATTAAGAGATTAGTCCATTCATTCATCTCCATTAATTTAATGAGCTGGCATTTTGAATTTTCCCAAAAAAAATTAGATATGATGGGGAATGAAATATTATGCAGAATTCTCTAAGGACTTTATAATCTCTAGAGAAAGGTAGTGAGTAGTGAAATATATGGGCAGCATTATTGGTTTTATTCATAAGACATTATGAAATTAATTTTCATGAGGAAAAGCACCTGATACAAGTGTTCTGGAAGAAGGAGAAGTTAAGTTTGGTAGAAAACGAGCAAAAGAAATTAGCCTGTAGAGAAATAATTTTGATCATAGAGTTGAATCAAGGGGCAGTTGTGTTCAAACAGAAGAACTGAGCATTTTAGGTAGAGATAACATTACTTCAAATTCATTGATTGTTTAGTATGTATTATGGTCCAAAAATAATTATTGATCATAAATATGGAAGGCAGGAAGCACATGATGGGAAGGTTGACACCCAAAGATCACCTCTGTTCTCCCATACTCATGTACATGTACACATGAAAGCACACGTCTACACAGAAGCAAACATGCACACACAACTACACTCTGTAACATACACCAACACTCCCCTTCACCTCCACACAAACAAATAGCTATCCCTAGTCTCTCACTTTTCCTTACTGTCTCTCAGGCTCTGTTTTTCTCCTTGTCCAAGAAAAGTCTTCATGTCTTCCCCTAACTCTTATTTATTGCCTTTTTTGGGTACAGTAAGGAGAAGATCTCCTACTTCGATTTTCCTTTGATTTCTTTGTGTAATACAAGATATAATCCTCAAGTTATGTATCATCTTTCCTCCTAAACTTTAGGTTTGCAATGGCTCAGTACACCTTTAATGCACATTCACGATACCTAGACCTGGCATCTCCTAGAAAGTTGCTTTCTTCTGTATATAGAGATCAATGCCACTGATGTTTGACCCACTGATTTGAAGAGTAACTCCTTAAAATGTTTATTTTCATTTCATGTATATGAATGTTTTGTCTGCATACATATATGTACCATGTGCATGCCTAGCACCTAAGGAGACAAGAAGAGGGCATCAGATTCCCTGAATGTGGAGTTTCAGATGTTTGTGGCCTTCATGTGGGTACTAGGAACTGAACTGAGGTACCCTGGGGGAACAGTCAGAGCTTTTCACTACTGAGCAATCTTAAGAGAGTGACTCTTTATGTCTCCCTCACACTGTGGTGATTTGAATGAAAATGACCACCGTAGGCTAATATATTTGGATATTTGGTTCACATCTGTTGGAACAGTTTGGGAGGGGTTGGGGTATGGGCTTGTTGGGAGAGGGAGCATTGGGGGTTGGACTTTAAGGTTTCAAAATCACATTCCATCTCCAGTTAGTCCTTTCTGCTTGTGGTTGTATGTCAAGATGTGAGCTATTAGTTACTGCTCTGGTGCAATGCCTGCCTGCCGCCAAGCTCCTCTCCATGATTGTCATGGACTTATTCCGAAAATCTAAGTCCCAAATAAGCACTTGTATAAGTTGCCTTGGTTATGTGTCTTTTTTTTGTTTGTTTGTTTTTGTTTTTGTTTTATCACAGCAATAGAATAATATATGATAGTCATGCACCAATTATGGTGGTGCACATTGATAGGATTTGCTGAAGGAGGTGGAGGCAGGAGGATCACGAGTTTGAGGCTAGCCTGGGCTACCAATTTTAGCTGGGTGTTGGTGGCACATGTCTTTAATCACAGCACTCATGAGGCAGAGGCAGGCGGATCTTTGTGAGTTTGAAGCCGGCCTGTTCTACAAAGCAAGTGCCATGACAGTCCAAAACTACACACAGAAACCCTGTCCTGAAAAACAAATGAAACAAAAGACAAAAAGACAGACATGCAAACAGCAATCTCTACAGTGAGTGCATTGACAATTTTACCTTATTGCCATTACCACAGCCACAATGCTCTACCGGGTCATTTTCAATTACATGAAGATGAATGTCCTCTTCTAATCTTTACCACTGTTTCACTTTGAAAAATATATCTTGAGCTTTTGCAAATGTGTGTAAGCTCTTATTTTCAGTGCCATGAGTAAGAGGTAAAGATCCTGGAATCACCCACCTCCACCAAGGAAGTAGTAACATTGTGATGAAATGCAAAGACAGTGTAGAAATGTAATTGATCAAAAGAAAAAAAAAAATAGGGCAGGAAAGAGGCAGCCTGAGTTCAGCTTAGATTCACCTCGCCCTTCTGAGCAGACTTCTTGCTATGTGGTTCTAGACCCTCTCTGCAATAGGGGTCTTATGATCCGCCATCTAACAAGGTTGATCAAACAAGTTTTACGGCTAACAAACAAAATGATGATGGTGGGGCAATTAGAGGTGTGATTTGTTTCATGTAACTGGAAGTTTCTCTCTCACCCACCAGGTCCTGAGTAACCACTCTGAGGCTTAATAATAATTACAAGTACCTTGGCATATTATCTCAGTCTTATTATTAACTAGCCCTGACAAATAAATTAACCCATTTCTGTTATTTAACCATGAAACTTGTGACTTGTTACCTTACATCTTGCTTCTCCAGAGACTGCTGGCCTCTTCCAGACTCCACCTTCTTTTTCCCTGTATCTTTGCTTGGATTTCCCACCTGGCTCTATTCTACCTGACTATTGGTCAAATCAGCTTCTTTATTAAACAATGTAAATAAGATATGTTCACAGCATACTAAAGAGCATCCCAAATCACTTCAGGCCCAATTCATTTTAATTTGCGTGAACTGCTTTGGTGGGGAAATTAAACCGATCAGGATTGTATGCTGTGTCTTGCAGGATGTAAGAGCAAGGGAAGGAAGCATCTCAAAGTCAGAGAGTGACTTTTCTGTCATTAGTTTACTGAAAGTTGCTCTTTGCAACTTTTGGGGCTTTCTCTCCAGCAATGCTTGTCTCTTTTTATCATCGATACAGTTTGAGCAACACAGTGTTGATCTGGTCAGCATCAGTTAGTCTTACAGCTTTATTTACTATGAATGGACTGATTCTTTTGGTTAATTTCCATATGTAAATATTAGATCCATTTAATTTGTGAAAAAGCTACAAATTAACTAGCTAGGATTTGATTTTGACTGAATTGAATCCATAGGCCAAGAACTACCCTCTGGATGATTCTGTATTCCTCTCCACTAAGCACAGGGTAACTTCTATTTATTTAATTTCTCTTTGAGTTCTTTCTCTAGACTTTGTAGTATTTCTTATCAAGTAGTAAGACACATATTATATTTACACCTAAGTAATTTTTAAGGACGTGGTTTACAAAAGAAAATTGTACTGATTTTTAAATTTCAAATTCTGGTGCACACACACACACATATATAATTTACAACTGATTTTTGTGTCATTTGTCTTCTAATACTGCTATGTGTTACTTATTTTAGACCTAACATTGATATTTAGACGAATATAACCTTAGAAAAATAATATTTTAAATTGCATTTCATAAGCACATCAGATTTAACCAACCTAAGACATAATTTATTGTTTTATGCATGAATTGTTGCTCAACTGGTCATTTCTAGATTTTTTAAAACAAACAAATTGACTACCAACTTGTGTATCCTTAATACATAAATAAGAATATGAAAGTCGGGGCTGGAGAGATGGCTCAGAGGTTAAGAGCATTGCCTGTTCTTCCAAAGGTCCTGAGTTCAATTCCCAGCAACCACATGGTGGCTCACAACCATCTGTAATGAGGTCT
>NW_026067905.1:5437898-5515227 GCF_014885135.2 Alexandromys fortis | reverse complement strand
AAAAAAAAAAAAAAAAAAAAGAATATGAAAGTCACAAGATCCTTTTTCATAGTGATTACAGACAGTTGGAATGCTCCACAGTACTCTCCCAACCGTCTTTCTGTTACTGATTGTTCATTTCCATTGCTGAGTACTGGGGGATTTTGAATACAGTGGCCCCCATTTCAATTCTTATAAGTATAGTACTAGAGCCACTAAGGGACAACAGTCAAGTCATACAGGGTAGACCTTTGACTTGTGCCCAGTAACTGCTAATACAGAAATGAGACCCCAAATGGTTTGCCTATCTTATTATGTGTCTTCCAGCACCTCAATACCCTGTTTCCTTAGTACTCACAAACACCTGCAAAAAAATGTCTGCTTTTCCTTTGCTCTCTGACTCTAAAGGAGAGGAGAGGTTATTATGGCAATTTCCTCCAATTTCCTCAGGCTTGAAGAAAGTCCATTAAACCCTAAAGTATAAAAAGTCAGAGTCAAATTATTCACTTTTTAAAGGAAACTCACTAAGACACAGGAAGTAAACAACTCAGTCGATCTATCTGGAAGAGACACTCCAACCAGCTGAACAACCTTCAGGTTGTTCAAAGAGCTGCTTTTGCGAGCTGTCTCCCACGTCCCTATACTGGAGCACACTTTGGTGATGAATGTCTTTGTCTCATTTCTACTTTCATAAATAGTCCCCCAACTATATTCCTGTAAGCAGCCCCCATAAACCTCCTTTGTTCATGACAATAGACTTTGGTGGTATAGCTGCTTTGATCTATTGTGGCCCCTCTACTACGTCGGATGTATTACATTTGTCACTTCTTTCTGTGAATAGTATCACACAACACATAAATGCTTTCTTTTTCATATCTGTAGGTTTACCAACTTGCATAACAACTAACACAATAAATCTCTTAGAAGTATTTATTTTGTAAATGAGTTCAGAATTCCTTTATTTACTGAGACAAGCTGAGAATATCAGGGAAGTTGGGTAGGCACAACTGATGTGGGAGTGATTTCTTATTAATAAAGAAACTGCCTCGGCCCTCATAGGGCAGAAAATTAGGTAGGCGGAGTAGACAGAAGAGAATGCTGGGAAAAAGAAGCTGAGTCGAGGAGTCGCCATGATTCTCCCGCTCCAGACAGACACAGGTTAAGATCCTCCCTGGTAAGCTAGCTCGTGGGCTACACAGAATATTAGAAATGGGTTAGAACAATATGTAAGAGCTAGCCAATAAGAAGCTGGACCTAGCTGGGCCAGGCAGTGTTTGAAAGAATACAGTTTCCGTGTAATTATTTCAGGCATGAGCTAGCCAAGCGGCCGGGGTGGTGGGGACGCAGTCCCGCCGCTCATAATTCAACACACAACAAGGGTAGATAATCTACTCCCTCATTTATTCAGATCAGAAGGTTCTATTTATATGGAAAATGTATACATATTAACACAGAGTTCTAGACAAATTGTAAATACCAAAAGGCACTAAGAAGCATCTTTTTTATTTTATAAAGAAAACACTATTCTTTTTTGAAACTACTAATCTTGAAAAGTTTAAAAATATGTTATCTTAGATGGCATTTCCTCCTGTGTTTCTTTCCCCATTTTCCCCTAAGAAATACAAAACCAAAATTCAGATCACATGTGTCTTGATTTAGAAATGCACCTCCCACCTTTCACACACATTTCAAAAACTACAATGTTCAATTACCAAAGTAATTGTCCTAGATATGTTTTATATCAGTATCCTCATGGTCATAACATTTACAAAAAGTTCCACTATTTCCACAACACTTCTTGCTAAATGGTTTGACATTCTATAGACTTGTTGAAATAGGAGCGGCCGCGGGGCTGCGTCCCCAACACCCCGGCCGCTTGGCTAGCTTATGCCCGAAATAACAACACACAAACTGTATTCATTTAAGAACTGCTTGGCCCATTATATCTAGCCCTTACAGGCTAATTCTCGCACCTGGACTAGCCCATTTCTAATGATGTGTGTAAGCACCCCAAGGTGCGCTTACCGGGAAGATTCTAGCCTCCATCCATCTTGGATCGGAGCTTCATCGCGTGTGCCTCAGAGAGCAGAGCTATGGAGTCTCTCCGGGCTCAGAGCAGAGTCTGACCTCACTTCCTCTTCCGCCCAGAATTCTATTCTGTTTACTCCTCCCATCTATGTTCTAAGCTATGAGGCCAAGCAGTTGGTTTATTATAATTAACCAATGACCTTCCTCCATCATAGACTCCTTTATCTGCATCCATTGATTGTGGCATTGCTTCGTGATTTCATAGCAGACTTAGTTTAGTCACCTGACTGTGCATCAAATTATAAAGCAAAATAAAAAGTGCCATCAAATAGTTTATTAGGGATATAGGAAAATGTAGTTTGGTTCAAGAAATGGTGCAGAAAATAACGTGACAACAAAAACTTCTGATTGCTAGTAAGATATTACTTTGTAGCTTTTCTCATCAAGTAGTTAGACACATACTATTATATCTACACCTAACTTAAAGTGCCCAACACTTTAAGAAAAATGAGAGTACAAAGCTTTGACATATAACCAAACTAGAAAGGCATGGGCACAGTAAGAACATGTTTCTTTTTTAAAATAATACAACAACAACATGTTATAAATATATTCATGCTTAAATTGTTCAAAGAGACAGTTTCCAAGGTGTGATAGGGAAAGAGTGTACCTTACTTAAAATGTTATTAGTAAATTCATATTAATGTCCACATTATTCTAAATAAATATCTGACATGATGTGGGCAAATAATCTAAGAAAGATCAGAGTCTTCTCTCCTAAAACAATCTCTGAGTGTGTATGCATGTATGAGCATGTGTATTAAGATTTCCGCACACTTTCTCATTCAGCATCTTCATCAAATGAATGTTTTCCATAAATTATTATACAACTTATCATTTAAATTGTAGATCTAGAATATGAATTTTAACGTCTTATGTAAATATAACTGGATCCTTTGATCACATCTCAGATAGCATTGTCTTGAGCCAGCACAGACATTTGCACTGCGGCCGTGAACCTGAAGACCATGCGTCTGAAGCAAAGTGTGCAATTTTTCTGTCACCTATGGAGTCAAACAAGCAAGTCAGTAGTGGGCCACTCCTGCAAATTAAATCTCGTTAAGGCGAGACAAAATGCAGAAAGCAAAGAATACCAAGGACTAAGCCCGCTTCAAGCAGTCTGGCTGGCCCAGGCAAGCAGGGATCGTCCTTCAAGAATGAAGGCAAACAAAATGGCATTATGTCCACGGGTTATCATTATCATCTTTAAGAAAGAAACCGGATCGATCTCTCCCTACCACAATGATGCTGCAGGGCATGCCTCTCACTGCTGGGGAGTGATTGACCATTGGGTATCATTAAAGATGGTTGGTAGAAAGGAAATGGGAAGTGCAGGGATGGGCATATATGGGGAGGGGTAAGGGTGGGAGGGCCAGCTCAGAGGCAGGCGTAGTTGTAGCTCCCCCTAGTCCTTTCTCCCTCCTGGACTCTAGTGACCTTTCACTCAGGAGCCAGCTGGAGCCAGTAGAGGTTTAATTGAATGGATTCTTCAGATGTGTTGGGAGTATGGGTGATGAAGAAAGGAGGAGGGAAGGAAGGCTGGATGCTGTGGTGAAAAGAGAGAAGAGGGGGAGGGGAACTTTCCATGACCTTCAAAGGCTAATTGCCTGGCTCTGCCTCTGCCCTTACCGGAGCTTGGCTTGCACAGTGCTGTGTTGTCTGGTCTGGCCCAAGCTCGGCAGCTCCCTCCCTGGACCCTAGCTTCAGAAATGCAGCCCAAGCAGCAGCTCCCTGGCGACCTCCAGTCCAATCAATAGCAAGCTGGCCAAAGTGGCTCCGATCTCCCCTCTGCCCCTCGCAGGCAGAGCTACCTTCACTGGCTCTGCTTATTCCCCTTTCCAAAACCCTCATTAATCTCAACCTAGGAGAAAACAAAACAACAAAGACCAGAGGGGTACAGGACTGACCAGAAGCACTCATGTGTGCGTTTGTATGAACATGTGCTGTGTGTGTTTCAGCCTTCTTTGATTAAGAGAATAAAAAGCCATATTGAGAAATCGAACCTCTCTGCCTGGGCACTTTCTATCCCTTTTCTATTGTTTGCTTTGCAAATTATGAATCTCAGGGAAAAACCAGATTAAGAGTTTATCCCTGGACACTTCACCTCCTTACTTCTGGCTCTCTAAACCCTCTCTTTATGGAGCTTGTGTGTATGTGAGGGGTGAGGGGGCATAAGTAAAAAGAAGTCAGCGAATGTCAGCTGAGTTAAATGGGTGACAAGGGAGATGGAAAGAAAAAAAATCATCCCTTCTTGTCTTTGAGAGCAATCTAATTAGGCCTGAGCCCCCTGTGAGTGGGTATAGGAAGGCTAGGTCTTGCTTGTCTGAGTTTCCTCTAATGTTAGAGGCTGCCTTGGGCCAGCCTATGTGGCTGGACACACACACACACACACACACACACACACACACACACACACACACGGTTTTTAAAGGATCATGTAGGAAGATCAACTGATAAGTAGCTAATTTTGTGTACTTAGAGAGGAAAGGAGTTAGTGCACTCCCAACGGAATACCTGTGCTAATGGGATAAAGAAAGGAGACAGTGCTGATGTTGAAGTATTGCACTATTAATGTTGATCACTAAAATTAAGGATGAAAACTGCTTGACAGGGTGGCTAGCTGTAGCTCTGGGGCAACCTTTGTTAGTGTGAGAGAGATTGCACGTAGCTGGACATGGGTGGCTGGGTGACCGTGTATAGACCTGCATGTATATCAGCTGAGCTTTTATGTATGTGAGATATAGTCATATACATATCAATAAGGTTTTTTTTATGAGCCAGC
Source organism: Alexandromys fortis (assembly GCF_014885135.2). NCBI lineage: Eukaryota > Metazoa > Chordata > Mammalia > Rodentia > Cricetidae > Alexandromys > Alexandromys fortis. Next base: position 5,510,378 of record NW_026067905.1, on the reverse strand, counting down.
CACTCAGTTATTTTGAAAATTGTCATCAGTAGCCACTGTTCAACTAATTGTAGTCTGCAGAAAAGAAGCCTCTTTTTTTGTACAAATGAATTTTCTGAAATGCCATTTGATTTGGGAAATATGACTGATCTGCCCGATTTCTTGATAAGAAACGAAATGAGCCATTGTCCTTCAGGATATCGTAGACTGGAAATGGGGGATTTTATGGCTAATGCCATCAGATAGAAGTGTCCTACTTTGAAAGAGTCCATCAGCCTCAGGGGAAGCCGGAAATCCAAATTCATCTCTAAATCTGCTGCAGCAGTGAAAGCTGGCATGAAGCAATGATAAATTTTACTCCTAAGTAATAATTACAAAATAAATGGCAATAAATAATGAGGCAATTGATATCCTAATGTTAATAGTTTTACTCTGTCACATTTGGGTTCCATTTCTTGTTTCTAATGCCAAGACATGATTTGAAAAAGTCGAGTGAACAAAGAGCTTAAGTTAACATGTTTGTGCCACAGCAAAGACTATCAGATTTTTAGAAATATGATTACTATAGCCATTCTTTAAAACATGAATGTCAACAACAAAGATAGAAAAAAAATACATTAAGGGAATAAAATTCATAAGAGTGTACATGAGAAAGTACACATAGCCAGAAGCAAAAGGAATATCTGGGTCATTGACCTCAGGCACCCTACTCAAGAAGTGGAGAGCAATGGAAGGGATACAGTCCCTTCAGATCTTCACATCTAGGGGTTTGTCTCAGTGAATGGCAATGAGACAGAAGAACAGCATAGCAATAAACACACACTTTAGAAGAAAGCTCACTGTGAATTATGTTTATATCTGCTAGCTCAGGAAACTGCTGGCTGATATTTCCTCTTAACCCTGCACTCCCAACCCAGGCAGTCACCACACACACACACACACACACACACACACACACACACTCATGATGTGGGGTTGCATAATATAGTCAGGTGTATTGAGACTTCTGCAATAAATAAAGATTCCCATGAAAGTTAGTCAAAATGTAATAGAAAAGAGCTGTGAGAAAGGAAAGATAGAAGATAAGATAAGAACAAGGTATGTTTCAAAGTGTTGCACTTCAATGCAGGGGACCAGAATCAGGGAGATAAGGGAAGAAAGAAGCAAAGAGAGCCAGTGGGGATGAGAATGAGGGGAATGCAAGGGGAGGAAGCCATTTGATAAAGGAGCAGCCCCAATGGGGACAATATATTTAACATGTTTTACATTACCTAATGCTTTACATAAAATAAAACAACAAAAACAAAAATCCACTAGCCTAGTTTCATTAATCATCTAGAAATGTGATCTTAATCTTAGATTATCAATTAATAAATAATGGTGAGTATATATACATACATAAACAATCTGTACATCAACTTACGTACACTAGCAGTATAACTCTAAGATGATTCCAGTGCCATTATCAGTAAACTAAAAGGGTTCATTCCTATATCTCACTTTGTGCTTCCTCTCTGAGGCTGGCACATCACAGCTCTCTGGTACATGCTTTTGATGCAAAAGCTACTCTTTGAAAGAAAAAAATTGCAGAAATTCGAGTCTTTCCTAGAAATAGGCAACAGGAACGGATCAGTTACTTTGATGGTCCCTTGTAGTCCAACGCTATGCAAAAATTAAACTAAGAATTTACTGCCTGTTTACCTATTTGACCTGAGGATGTTCCACAAAATGGCAGCACACACACCAATTTTTCCTAACTCCACTGCAGCAAGATATTCTTTAAAACCCTCCTTGCCAGACTAATAGTTTGTATACAGTTTTATATTTTAGAGAGTTAACCACATATTTTTTCTTTTACTCTTTCTTTCTTGACATGTATATAAATCAAGGTCATACCTACAGAAGGATGTAGTAAGAAAGGGTGATTTCAGGTTTGTATGCTATTTATTGTGCTACAAATTAAATGATTTTTCATGTACAAGAGTTTTAGTATTAGTAAGAAACCAACGGCAACAATTTCAAATATACTACAATTCTTTAAGATAAACTAGCTTAAACCAGCTTAACGAACACAAAAAATAGTAGATGTAGATCCATTTGTTTTAAAAAAATGAAATAAGATTAGAATTTATGAGAGAGGAGTCCATTGAATTCTCTGCACTTTCATTTTTAGCTCTGGGTAAATATGGGAGACATACAGCTGACTTACAGAATGCCATCAATTGTTACATCTGTACAACGGCCACTGAATAAAGGGGAGTCCGGAAAGAATTACAATCACATAGGCACTGATACAGGCAGGCTAAGAGGGGATGATATAACTCAGTCTCAGATTGCACCCTCAAGAAATCATGTTGAATTTCACAACAGGTAAGCATCTTGACAAATCCTTCTGAGTACGATGAAAGCAGCTTGCAAAACTAGCACAAGAGTACATCCTGGATAACATCTCAGGTGCATCAATTCTCTTCTGAGAATCTTTATGGTACGGCACTGCATCTGTGTAAGGCAGAGTATTTCCTCATCCGCATCATTGATCTTACTAAGCCCTGGTTAAAACCATTTTACAGTCTCAAATAGAACCAATAAGGCTTGTACTATGTGTCAAAACTCTGAAATTTTTTATCTATTTCATCTTCTTTGCAAGTCTATGTATCTATTCTGTGCATGCATGCATGTGTTTTTTTGAGTATCCACACACATAAGCAAATGTGCATCTACTTCTATGCAGGCCAGAAATTGATGTCCAGTGTCTTCCTCTATCACTCACCATGTTATTTATTGAGGCTGAGTTGGATTTGGCTAGTCTAGATTGCTAGCTTGTCAGATGATTCCCTGTCACTGCCTCTGAACATGGAATTTTATATGTGAATGTTGAAGATTCAAGCTCAGATCCTCAGGCGTATGCAGCAAGTACTTCCCGTCCCCACTTCATCTTGATGAGAGTATTTACATAGGAAACTACTCTGATGCTCACAGATATTACACATCTAGTAAAGGGGGATACAGTGCTAAAAGATTAGTGTCATTACGTAAGTGGAACGGAACAGATATTTTCTCAAATATGTTACTATAGAAACTTCTAAACACTGTATTCATACACTCATTTCCTTATTTCTAACATAAGTCTCTAAGGAACACACCTCTACCCAAGGACTGTGTGATCGTGTAACGAAGGCATACAACAAGTGTATCAAATTTATAAATTAGGTAATTTGGATTGATAATAACAATGTAAAAATCTATGAATTAAATTAAATTAAGCTTTATGAAAAAATGAATTTAAGAAACATAAAACCCCATACTTAGTTTTCTTTCTTTCTTTCTTTCTTTCTTTCTTTCTTTCTTTCTTTCTTTCTTTCTTTCTTTCTTTCTTTCTTTCTTTCTNTCTTTCTTTCTTTCTTTCTTTCTTTCTTTCTTTCTTTCTTTCTTTCAAATTTCCACCACCTCCTATCCTCCCCCCCCTCACTCTTCAGACAAAAGAGAAGTCAGGGTGCCCTGCCTTGTGGAAAGTCCAAGCCCCCCCCCCCCCATCCAGGTCTAGGAAGGTGTGCATCCAAACAGATTAGGCCCCAAAAAAGTCAGCACATATAGTAGAATCAAAATCCAGTTCATCATTGGCTTCTCAGTCCGTCCTCATAGTCAGCCACGTTCAGAGTCCGGTTTGATCATATGCTCGTTCAGACCCAGTCCAGCTGGCCTTGGTGAGCTCCCATTAGATCAGTCCCACCGTCTCTGTGGGTGGACACACCCCTCGCATTTCTGACATCCTTACTCATGTTCTCCCTTCTTCTTCTCTTCATCTGGGCTTTGGGAGCTCAGTCCAGTGGTCCAATGTGGGTCTCTGTCTCTATCTCCATCCCTCGCCTGGTCTCTGTCTCTATCTCCATCCCTCGCCGGGCAAAAGTTGGGAGCAGTGGGGTGAAGGTGGGTTGAGGGGAAGGGGAGATGGGGAGAGAGAAGGAAGAAGGGGAGGATTGGGGAGAGCTTGGAGGAATGGGATTGTTGAGATGGAGGAAGAGTTTATATTGGAGTAGGGAAGAAGATATCTTAACTAAGGGAGCCATTTTAGGATTAGCAAGAGTCTTGCCTCTAGAAGGGTTCCCAGGTGTCCAAGGGGATTTCCCCAGCTAGGTCCGTGGGCAGCAGAGGAGAGGGTGCCTGAACTGGCCTTCTCCCATAGCCACACTGATGAATATCTTGAATATCACCCTAGAACCTTCATCATACTTAGTATTCTAAATGCAGACAGAATGTGGTCATTGAAGTCATGAAAAGCAAATGTCTGTTAGCTTGATGTTGACCTAGAGCTTACACTGTAGAAAATTTGGAATGGTTGAAACCTGTTACAGAAGCCAAAACTAGTGTAGCCACCATGAGAACAGAAAATATAATAGCAAATATAATATGGTATATTCTTTTGAAGATAAACATTGCAAGTAAATTTGGAATACGTAAACACATTCCTTTTATAAAATGTTTACTGATAAAACCAGACTCTCTGAACATGGCGGACAATGAGGGCTCAAGGACAATGGCACTGGGTTTTGATCCTACTGCATGTACTGGCTTTGTGCCAGCCTAGCCTGTTTGGATGCTCACCTTCCTAGACCTGGATGGAGGGGAGAGGACCTTGGACTTCCCACAGGGCAGGGAACCCTGACTGCTCTTAGGACTGGAGAGGGAGGGGGAGAAGAGGGGGGGAGAGGAGGGAGGAGAAAAGGGAGGCAGGAAGGAGGCAGACATTTTTAATAAAAAAGGGAAAAAATAAATGAGACGTCCTAAAAAATGTTTACTGAGAAAAATAGTACAAATGGTGGGGAATGTTTTAATAAATAATATAGTTTGCATATTTGACTTGAAAGATACTCTCACTTTTGTTTTTAACAGAATTTCATTGTAAAGTAACATACTTTTTTTTTCTTTTTTTTGCAAGTGTCATGTTACATAGGCTGTCCTCAAGGTTTTGGAGCTCTGAGTCTCTTGTCTCCATTTCTCAGTCCTAGGATTATATGCATGCACCACCACACTGAAATGAAATCCTTATGCCTTTAAGGTAGTGAAATGGTGGTTTTACTTTTTCATGAAGTTAAACTCTAGGGTTTTTTCCCCCCAGGTATCAGTCATATCTAATCTAAAAACAGGAATATGGTTGCTTATAGAAGACTTTTATAATGACAACACCGATGGACATGTCAATGAGAATGGTGAAAATTTCCCAAGGTTCTCACCCTTAGGTGAGTAGATACAAACAATCAATGACTGCTGGAAGAACACTAAATAGGTTTTCAATACCGAGGGGTCAGCCTTAAACACGTGCACACATTTATCAACAATAAATAATAATAATAAATAAGTAATAAAAGGGACTCAGTAAGTATATATGAAAAATGCTATGCCAGTAAACTGTCTCCAGGTCTTCATGTATGTGCTTTGTCATGTATTTCCACATACATACATGAACCAAACTAAATACAAATGTGGTAAAAAAAAAATAAAAATTAATTCAAATAGTGCATTTTATTTAAAATAGTTTTCTTTACTTTTTTATAGGGATATCCTTCAACAACATCATAAATACAGCATTTTGAGTTATCTTCTGAGCCTTTTGGTAGCCCTTATCTGTGCATTTCACATACTATAAGCTAATGGTGATTCCACAGAGTTATCTATCTGGCCTGCTGCTATCCTCAGGTTATGGATGTGTCTGTGGAAGTCAATTCTGGAATGTGTTGCTCCCTTCAGAAAGCACGCCTGTCCTGTCTGTCATATTATTTTATGTTTTTTGTTCTGAGTAAGTATTTTTCTTCTTGTTCAGTCTCTTTAGTAACTGCTTTGTAAATCTGTCATTTCAAGGACTCATTCAAAAATATTTAGAAAATGCCTACAACATGCAGCATACAATGCTAGGCGCTCAAGGATTTGTCTTGGAAACACAGTACTTTCTCTTTTTTTAATTCAATTTTTTTTCATTTTACATACCAACCCCAGTTCTCTCTCCCTCCCCTTCTCCTACTCCCCCTACCAAACCTCCATCCCATCTCCCCGTTTGCTCCTAAGGAGGGGGTAAAGCCTCCCTTGGGGAGCCAATGAAGGCTGACATACCAAGCTGGGGTAGGACCAAGCCCCTCCCCCATTTATCAAGGCTGAGCCAGGAAATGGGCTCCCAAAAACCAGTCCATGTACCAGAGATAAGTACTGGTCCCATTTCCAGGGCTCCCCCTAACAGACCATGGCACATAACTGTCACTGACATTCAGAGGTACTAGTTAGGCCCCATGCAGGTTGCCAAATTGTCAGTCTGGAGTCAGTAAGCTCCCACTAGTTCCAGTCAGCATGTCTCCATCATGATCTACAACCCCAGGGAAGCTACGTAAAAGGAGAACCCTAAGAGGGACACGCATGGAGGTTCCCAGGAAAGGGAAATGATTAATATCTTCTTTGTAAACTGGGAGGGAGAAGAACGGAGGGAATGGGGGATGGGAACATGAGAGATCCAGATGGCTGAGTTCGGGGAGGGACAAAGAGGGAGAGAAATGAAAGAGATATCTTGATAGAAGGAGCCATTAAAGGGTCATGGAAAAACCTAGTGCTAGGGAAGTTCTCAGGAATCCACAAGGAGGGCCCCAGCTAAGACTCTTCGCAATAATGGAGAGGGTGCCTGAACTGGCCTTCCTCTATAATCATATTAGTGACTACCGAAATTGTCATCATAAAACCTTCATCTAGTAACTGATGGAAGCAGATGCAGTCATCTACAGCCAAGCACTGGACTGATCTCCTGAAGTTCAGGTGCAGAGAGGAAAGAGGGATCACATGAACAAAAAAGGATCAGGAAAACACAGCACTTTTTGGAAAGAAGTATCTTGTGTCTATTAGGAGAAAGAGAATGTAACAACTAGCACACACACACACACACACACACACACACACACACACGAATAACCAAGAAAGAAAATTTGATTTCCTTTGCACAATGTATTATCAGAAATTGCATGAAGAAAACTTTGAATAGGAGGCAAGAGAGTTACCTGGATGCTTAAGGGAAATATATTGTTTCTATAAGATTTATCGGTAGATATAGGAACAATGTATGTGAAAAGTCATTAGAGGTGTGTCTATGTTTGAGTATGTGTGTATGTGTGTGTGCATGGATGTCTGTTTGTGTAAACACACACAAAAAACTAAGTAAACAAGATGAATAATAAAAGTACTTCAATGGAAAGTACTAAAATTGTTTCTCTATACTTTAAGATTTTTTTCTTCTGGGTGACTGTTTAGTTGGTGAGTGGCAAATAGGGTCCAGAAAGAAGGCTCAAAGGTTCATCTGGAGGGTTGGCGTTCAATTCCTGATACTCATATCCAGTGGCTCACAACCGCTAGCAACTCCAACTCCAAGGGGATAGGGATGCAAGGGGTAGAAGTTGGGCCTTTTTAGCCTTTTACTAAAAAAAATGAATCATTTCATATGCTTGTTCAAGCTCCAAAAATAAAGAAAAGAAAGGTGAGTAGATTCTAACAAAAGGATTTTCAAGTCAATATCTGCCCAAATTGTCCAAGAACTGTATAATACAAGATGATAAGTAAGCTCCAAATATCAGATTTCGATAGCAGAACAAAGATGATCTGCCAAGAAAGAAATGTGAAGAATCATTGAGTTAAGAAAACCTAAGAGGACATTTTTTGTGGAAACCAAGAGTGACTGCAAGAACGATTAACACAGCATTGCTGCTAACAGCAATAAACAGCTGCCTATAACTAATAGAATACTGTGACTCTTCACAGGGTAGGGTAGTGTTACAAGATATGAAGAGAACCATTGTAGGTTCTATAAGCTTTATAATAAAGGATGGAGACACCCACTATAAATTATAATATTAATTTCTATATTCTCTTACTCAACCAGACTTGCAGAGTTATAGGATGACAGGACTGAGAAGGTGTATAAAATAATTCATAGATTGATCCTTCTCTGAGAAAATTAATCAAAACACATAGTAACCTAGTAATACTTCATGGTCTAAGCTGGGCCCAGGGGAATTCAACAGAGAGCAAGGCTGTCTCTTCACACTTTCCTTCATTTAACAAACTGTAAACTGCAGATAAAAGAGACAAATAAAATAAGTTTTTTACCCCACTGTAGTAATAAGGCAGGCCAGTGGTTAAAAATAATTAACATTGAGCATAAAGCTTGAATAATGGCCATAGAAGATTCTGTGAAGCAAAATAGAGAAAAGAATTATTTTTTTCATAGGATAAACTCTAAAATTTCCCTTTGGAATTTGAAAGTGATGAAAAAGAATATCTATAGAATTATAGGATTATGGTAGTAGAATTATTGAAGAAATTTGGTTTTGTTAAGATGTGATAACCTGAGCATGTTGATAAGCTCTGAGAATGTGTCTAAAGAATGACAGCCCCAAGGAGGGAGCTGTGGGTACACTGTAAGGGAAATAATACATTTCTTTAATCTACCCTGTCCATCCTTAATATGAGCAGAATTGAACTTTTGTATGTTGTTGATTAAAGCAACTAGTTGCATTTAATTTTCATGGTAGATAAATTTAACACTGTATTTGATATTTGCTTCTTTTTAATATATTTTTATTATTAGAAAGTTCCATACATTTAAGTAATATATATTGATCAAGTCTGTTCACTACTACCTCCTTTCAACTCCTTGTTTCCCTGCCAATCTTCCTCCTAGTTTCATGTCTTTTCATTTTATTATTTATTAATAACACTCTGAGACCAACTAGTGATGTCCATATGCACATGGGTGTGTGGCCATCTGATGCGCCATGAGAAATCTACCACAGGTCTTAATCTGGTAGTCATGGCTGCCGAGTTGGTGTGTGCCACAGCTATACCATGTCCAGAAGTCAGCATTTTGCACCTCCTTTCTATCTGAGGATTAGTATATTCTCACCCCTCTGTCTTTTCCAAATTCTCTGAGCTTTGTGTACTGAGAATCCCTTATGTACTGAGAGTTTATATACTAATTTTGGGTGTTTCCATTCATAATTGGGAACTTTGAGATATCCCATCGAAGCACTATTCCAGAAAACTCTTTAGTATGTATGACTTCATCTTTGCAATATAATTGTTTAAACAATGTATTCATTTTATTCTTAGTTCTCATTGAAAAAAAACATACAATAAAAGTATGAAATTAATGATATAAGCATGAAAATAATTTAATGTTTTATCTAAAAATAAAAATTAACAAAGTGAAAAATCTTATGCCTCAGAAACTCGCTGAATTTAGCCTCATCAATTATATATTTGTGAAAATAAAAAAAAATAGGAATCTTCTTTTATGTGATAGTCAATCAAACATTGAAGACAGCTTGCATCTCATCTCTGAGATCTGTTCTCTTTTGAATGCATCCCATTATCAACCTCTTCCTTATGTCAGCTAGCTTTCTGAGTATGAACAAGAATCATATACATTGTCTTTTCTAAAATTCACTCTCAGCCAAACATAAATGTTGAGCTTTCTGGTGAAATTTGCATACTCAATCATTTATTTGAGCTTGCTACTTTTTATAAAAGTGTAATGTTGACTGTTGTTAAGCTTACACTCAAGGAAAAACAATATTTGTATTTTCCCTACTTGCATATATCTTATTTTTGTCAGTTCACTTAGGTGAGTAGTTCTTAACGATGTCTAGAAGAACCTATACTGTATTCTATCTTAAAACAAGTATTTCCATTTTGTTTAAGTGATCAACTGATGTTGCATGCAATGTGATGAGATAGGTTTTTGTGTTATCAAAGTTGATCATTGGTACCAGCTAGTTGGCTACTTGCTCGAATTCTCACTTGTAAAACATACTCATAAACACACGATGGAAGACTAATTTACATATTTTGATTTATAAAAGTCAGTGAAAAAATATTTATTCAATAAATGTTGAAATGTCAGTTTCTATATTTCAGTTGTATTTCTCTATCACTTTTGCATCAACCTAAAACTGACCAACCTGAACACTCAAATTCAGGACTAGGAAAAAATAATCAGCATTTCTGCTTTAAATAGTACAAAATGTCATATTTACAAAGCTAAGGAGGAACAAAACGACATGTACTTTGGATGGGGGCCAATATTATTAACAAAATCTATAAAGATATGCTCTATTATTATCTTGTTGAATAAGTATGTCTTCTACGTCCTCACAAAAAGCTCCTTTCCTTAAAGAAATGAGTTAATGAAATTGTGCATTTAGGGTTAGTACAAATACAGTGTAAGAAAACATGTAGAAAATTAGTTTTGAAGTGTGGGATAATTGTTGAGTGCGGAGCGCCTTGGGCTAGACACAAAACAGCCAAGAAGCCATCATGGTACATCTTGTCTTCACTTGTCTTTGTTAGAGTGAGTGAAAAGGTTAATGTTGATCAGTTCCATCCATTCAGAGTTAGAGACTCTGCCACCTTTTAATTCTAAAGTTACTCACATTTCTACTGATTGGATTCCTGTGAGAACAGTACTGTTTATAGGTTTTCCTTGTAATATGAATGCCAACTAACCTTTCTCTCTCCCCTCTATCTATCTGTCCACCTGTCTCTGTATCTATCTCTGTCTAATAGTTTCCAATGTTGAAGAAAATGAGCCATTTTCAAGTATCAAAATACTAAGATTTAGAGATGTATGTTCCATATAATACTTCATTCCAGATAATGAGCCTTCAGGCCCCTATCAATTTCTTTCCTTTTTTCTTTTCTTTCCTCTCCCTCCACACTTTCATATCTCTGCCTCCAACATCATTTCAAAATGCTCCTCCCTCCTGAATTCCTAACCACTCATTACTATTCAGTTTCTTACATGTCATAGAATCTATGAGTATTATGAATACAGTCCAACATTCTTTTATCTTTCTACAATTAAGAACCCAGAGGAAGAAGAAACAATCTAGTCTTCTCAGAGAGCTGGAGAGAGGAAACATGTATACAGAAGGCTGTTTGTTTGTTCCTAGCAGCCCAGACCTGAAATAATCACATAGAAACTGTATTAATTAAAACAGTGCATAGCCAATCACTTGGAAAGACTGCTAACTAGCTCTTATATCTTAAATTAACCCATTCCTATTATTTTATTGGAGGAGGGAGGCCGCTAGTTCGTCCCAGCTGCCCAGAACCAATATAACCACATAGAAATGATATTAATTAAAATACTGCTTGTCCCATTAGTCCTAGCTTCTTATTGGCTAATTCTTATATTAATTTAACCCATTTCTATTAATCTGTATATCACAACAAGGCAATGGCTTACCGGCAAAGATTCAGCATGTCTGAATCTGGCAGCTCCATGGCATCTTTCTCTGACTTCCATCTGTCAGTGTTCAGCCCAGCTTTCCCTGCCTACCTAAGTCCTGCCTTGCTATAGGTCCAAAACAATTTCTTTATTCATTAATAGTAATCACAGCACACAGAGGGGACTCCCACATTTTATATTTTACCATGAGGCTTGTAGTTTACTGGTCAAGTTCCTGGGCATCTGTCTCCTTTGGCAGCTACATGGCTTCTCTCTGACTATGCCTACTCTCTGTACATCTCTGGATTTTCTTCCTGGGTTTACTATGTTAAGCCATCGATCGAAAGCAGCTTTTTTATTAATCAATGGCAATAAAACATCTTACCAGCACACAGAGGAGAATCCCACATCACAGAAACACCAGAGTGAACTCAGGACAGTTCAGCTTAAAGTTGGGAACCATGGGGTGAAGCTCTAGGAGTTCTGCCAGCTTGGCAAAAGGCAGAGAACTGACTGAAAACATTGAAAGCACTCAAGGGATTTCCCAATGCCAGGATAGAATAAAAGAGTTCCAGTACTCACTCTTCAGACATAGGTCTAGGACTAGTCATTGGTTGGTCACTCCCACAATCTCTGTACCACACTTATCCCAAAATATCCCATCGGCAGGATAGACTACAGGTCAAAGGTTGTGTGCCTCAGTCCTCCCAATGGAAGCCCTGCTTGGTAACAGGAGATGATTAGTTCAGGCTGTGTATCCACTATTGCTAGGAGTCTTAGCTGGGGTCATCCTCGTAGATTCTCTCTTGCACCCCTGTTACTGTCTCTAGTGTCACAACTCAGAGGCTGGGTGGCCCAGAGGCCTAGGATGGAACCAAACATGTCTGAAGAAAAAAAATTCATTGTACTGAATATTCTGCTATACTCATAGATTGGTGACTACCCTAGTTGTCATCAGAGCCTTCATCCTCTAACTGATGGAAACAGATGCAGAGACCCACTAGGCTGATCTCAAGAAATCCTGCTTAAAAGAGAGAGAGAAGAAGTATTATATGAGTTAGAGGGCTCATGTACAACACAAGAAAACCCACAGAAACAACTAACCAGGGCTTATAGAAGTTTAATGACCCTGAAAGGACAAACAGGAAGTCTGCATGGGACTTACTGAGGCCCTCTAACTTTTATGTGATAGTTGAGTAGCTTGTTCCACTTGTGTGACTTCTAGCAGTGGGATCAGAGTCTGTCCCTCATGCTTTGACGGCTTTTGGGAGCCTATTCCTCATACTGGGTTTCTTTGCCCATCCTTTATACATGGGGATGTGCTTAGTTCTGTAGCAACTCCATGTGCCAGACTTTCTTGATAGCGATGGGAGGCCTGTCCCATTCTGAACAGAATAGAAGAGCAGTGGATTAGCGAGGGAAAGGGGAATGGTGTGGGGAGGGAATGGGAAGAGAGGAGGGAGGGGAAACATTTTTTTTGTAGTCAGAATGCAAAATAAATAAAAAAAAATAATAAAAAAAACAGTTCCAATACTAGCTGACCAACCTCTGTGTGAAGGAATGACAACCCCAACTCTCAGATTTCTGTGTGGTTTGGATTTCATGATGTTTGCATAGAATCTAACAGTTTAGCATTCTTAGTTTAAGAAATGGAGAAAAAGAAATAAGGAGAGAGGGAGAGAGAAAAGTAAAAGGAGAGGGAGAGAGAGAGAGAGAGAGAGAGAGAGAGAGAGAGAGAGAGAGAGAATATCATTTATATACCTGTACTGTCAGCACTGAGGAAGTAGTGTATCTAATTCAAGGCCAAAGTTGAGCCACACTATGAGACACATTTGCAAACAAAGTAGGGCAAGAACTAAAATAAAGGATCCAAAGTTGTTGAAATAGGAGCGGCGGCGGGGCTGCGTCCCCAACACCCCGGCCGCTTGGCTAGCTCATGCCCGAAATAACAACACACAAACTGTATTCATTTAAAGAACTGCTTGGCCCGGCTAGTTCCAGATTCTTATTGGCTAGCTCTTACATATTGTTCTAACCCATTTCTAATAATGTGTGTAAGCACCCCAAGGTGCGCTTACCGGGAAGATTCTAACCTATGTCCATCTTCATCGCGTGTGCCTCAGAGAGCAGAGCTATCGCGTCTACCCGGGAGAGCTGAGCATGGCGTCTCTTCGGGAGCAGAGCAGAGTCTGACCTCACTTCCTCTTCCGCCCAGAATTCTATTCTGTTTACTCCTCCCATCTATGTTCTAAGCTGAGGCCAAGCAGTTGGTTTATTATAACTTAACCAATGAAATCAACAGAGTGATATATGACACTCCCACATCACTGAATTTAACAGTATTTAATTCCAAATTTAGAATTGGGATGCAACAAAATTTTCCTTTGTCAAAATTTTAATAGTGCCTTGATAATATCTGTCTGTCATATAATTTTTTATCACTTTATATTTCTCCTTGAAGTTTTATGATACACACATTTTTATTCAAATTTTATTTATTTATTAAATAAAAACATATATTATATTGATATAAATGTTTGCTTCATTGTTTTCAATTTTATAGAAATTCCACATGTCTGTTGCAAAAATAATACAAAATATCTTCACATTGTCATCTGTTTTGATTTTGTACTTCTTAAAGTTGAGGAGGTTTTCTTTGTTCCCCATAAAGTATTTATTGATTTTCACTCCTCTCTGTCGTGGCCACCATAATAACCAGCTCATTCCTGGTCTCTCCCTCCTTTCTCATGATCCCTTCAGTGCTTCATCTTTTCCTGTTGAGCTGTTTAAACAATTCATCCCTGCAGTTTTATATGAAATAGAAGATCAGAATATAAAGAGGTTAACCTACTTTTTGTTTGTTAAAGAAACACAGTATTTGCTACTAGATTTATTTTCCCTTGTGGAGAGTGGCTTTCATAGTATAATATTCTTTCCTACATAATAAAGACTCCTGTTGGGTAGTAAGAAAAGCAAAGTGGAAAAAAATAAGAAAAGGAAGAAAGGGAGGAGGGAGCAGAATGGAATAGAGAAATAGAAAGGGAAGGTACACGGGAAGGAAAGACCAAAATCACTGATATGGTCTCCTAATGAATTGTCTCCACTGTGTACTGACTGTACTTCATGCCAGCAGAGGCCAGAGATCTGTAAACACAGACACCTCCTTATCCATCCCACTGGGCAGCATGCTTCCATACCTCAGGTCTCTCTGGGACTGGCATTATCATCATCGCTCACTCAGCAGAATAGTTGGGAGGAAAATTGGGAGATGTATAAACCCCAGAAAGCAGCAAGCAGCTTCGATGGCTGTTGAGATAATGAGGATTATTTTAAACATTACCAATGACATAAATGAGGTAAGTATGATGTTTAAGGACTGAGATGCCCCAGGAGTTCTTAATATCATTGACTTCCTGCTTGCTTAATGCTAATTTTATGTTCTTTTGATATTTTCGTTAATTAAATTTAATCCTATGATACTATGAGTGATAGCGGTTTGTTTTAAGTAACAGCAAGTTATTTGAATGGCAGGAGCAAAGGCGTTCTAAAAAGGTGCTATTCTGAACAACTAAGACACGACTTAAAAGAGTCCCTTTGTGTAAATGCTATACACACCCTCACTAATAAAGGTTTCCTTTAAAAAAAAAAAAACAGCTAAGAGAGTTTAACACATGGTTTCTCTGAGGTTTAGTTAGAGGATTTCTCAACAGGGCATTTGTGTGTGTGTGTGTGTGTGTGTGTGTGTGTGTCTTGTTTGATTTGTGTTCTGTGTCCTGATAGATGGAAAAGGCAAAGACTGAGGGAAGACATCAAATGCCATCAACCCCTGTTTCTAGGGTTTCTAGGAACAAGAGACATCAGGTGAGGTCTGTTAATATAATTTTCAGCCTCAACAAGTGAGGGTTCTATGCTCAGCCCTTCCCAAGACAGTTCTCTTGATCCTGGCTCTCTTCTTCCTTGCTCAGCCCTGATGCTTTCCATGTCCTTTCAAAATTCTCCATATCCTCTGGGTCATAAATTTAGAAATTGAAACTTATCATAAAAGGGTCTGGGGTCTTAGGACTGAGTTGGGGGGGGGGGAGCTTGGGTGTGCTGGGATGGATGCTTAGGAGTGTAAGTGTGAGAACTGGGGTTTATGACATAAGGGCTGGAGTGCATGTGCATGCGTGTGAGGCCTGGGGTATGTGAGATTGGGAATTGGGGTGTATGAGTGTGGAGGCTGGGGTTTGTTTCCAGTAAGGTTGGGGTGTGGCCTCTTTTCCCACAAATGACACCAATCTAAAAGAGAATCCATTTACTCAGGAGTTTAAAAAGGTATAAATCCTATTTTCCCACATGGATTATAATATTCTATGGATTATGTGTACTTTGTAACAGGAATCATACTATATTCATCGTAGAGAAATCATTTGCTACTCTAAGAACTGGTCAAGAAATACCAAGGGGACATAATGAGTAATGCATAAGAGACTTATGGGAAAAGAAATGGAACCATTTGAACCTCTATTACTTCAAGAAACACTATCCTATGTAATTATCCAATAAATGTAAGGGTCTCTTAATGAATTAATGGTATTTTCATGACAACTGGTGGCCCCACCCCATTATTTTCAGACTACTGTGTTATCACACCATCTTAGCTGGTAGGGGGTAAATAAGGTTCTCATGCCATCCTCCTCATTTGAATCCTGGCCCCAGTGTGCTCTGGCTTTGTCACCTTGAGTCAATGACACCCCCTCTTGTCTTCAATTTCTTTATTTCTACAATGAAACAATGAGAGTAAAACCCCCTTGGGTCTATCATTCAATAAAAGTTCATCACAGTTTTCTATATTCACACAAGCGTCTGATCAACACTTCCTTAAATTAGTCACAGATGAAAGAAGAAGCCTCTACAGCCATCCAAATCTACCTTTACAGACAGTGCTTGCACATTCACTGCAGTGCCTTAGTCCATGTTTGCTAAATCTACTAATTTCCCTACGCCTTGCTGAAGCCTTCACTAAATTTCACTAAATCTCTCCTTCAAGTAATATAAAATTTTTCTCCAATGAGGACTGCAGACTCCAGAATATTATTTAGCATTAACAATTAATATTTTCATTGCAATAAAAGAATGATAAACCTAGCTCATAAGGTTGTTGTGAATGGATTGAACATATACAAACACAGAGGACCACACACACACACCATACATATACACACACAGAATACATAGGGATATACATATGTATATATGTATATACATATACACACACAGGAGTAGATGAACAGGGAGAAGTGTATACATATACAAACATATACATTTCTGTCTTCAGTATCATAGATTTGTTCCAAGATTTCCCACAGGCACTAAACTCCAATGATATTTAAGTCCTTTATATCGAATGGAAGGATATGTATGCATATCACACACATATATCATCTTATGTAACTTAAGTAGCCTCTAGATTATTTGAAAATCAAACATAATGTAATTACTACAGAAATAGCCCTCTTACTGTCTTCAATAAATTAGAACAACAGAAAAGATTCATACACATTCAACTCAGAAAAAATATTTTACTTAATATTTTCCAGTTAAAGTTGGTTGAATTTGAGAAAGAATCCCATGAATACAAAGACCAATTGTTTATGAATCAGTTAATACACATAAATGTGTAGGGAATATGTGGGTGTGTGAGTGAATGTGTGTAATATGTATGTTATAATATCTATATTATATATACATGCATATGTATTATATAAGGCTCATGTATAGATTATATTATTTTTCATTTGTATATAATTGTTCTACAGTAGATTGTTAGATTTAGATGCAGATTTTCCTCACCCATTATCCTGTTATGGTGTTCAGATATTACTATACAAAAAAGGTTAACTCATTTGTGACAGCATGGAGTTGTCCTTGCATAGTTGCTATAGTGCCTCTGATTTCATTTTACCTCTCTTTCTTTCACTTGGTGTACCACATAACACCCTGAAAATCTCAACAGATGCTGATGCCCCTCAACTGCCTTCTAACCCACATATGTGGGAGAAAAATACCTCTTTTCATAATAAACTATTTAACTGTGGGCATTCTGTTATTTCATAGAAAGCAAGTCAAAGAGCTAGGCACACAATCAAGTGTTGGCACCACAGTGCCATTTTCTACACACATGGTTTAAGCTTCATTTGGTTCATAATTAGACCAGATAGAATAATGGGGTGCTGAAAATCCTCAATTTAGAAATTTATTTTGAAGATTAAATTTTCAATTAATTTCTTCCAGATTATCTCAGTATTCAAATCTTTTTCCAAATCATTGTATTTTTAAAATTACTCAGATACATATTAACATTTACATTGATTAGAGGCCTATATCCCAGCCTCTATAGGTGAGTATAGTCTTTTTCTCAAGAATCAAAGTTTAAGAGCCTGGCAAATTAGGTTTAGGACTCAAGTTGTAGCTTAAGACATGTTCAGAAACATTAGATAGAAATCCAGAGCACCTCAGTGAATGATATTGAGCACACCATGCTCTGGTCTTCTTCAAATAAAGCAGGCTGGTTCTGGATAAAAGGAAAAGGATGGTTGAAGAAGGTAATCAGTAGGTTGGTCTGATCATACCTACAGAACCAGGGAAAGCTGGAAAGAGATGTCTCTACAGGCAATAAACTTACACATGTAAGTCTTTACCTCTAAAATCTCTAAAATATTCAGTTTGCCAAAATGAAAAGTAGGATGATTACTAATTACAAGATGTAAAGTGTTTCCTTACAGCAACATTATAATTATTAATAAAAATTTCCTTGCCTTTCTAACATACATAGAAGATCAAAGGCAATTGAAAAGCTGGTACTGCAAAATACTCCACCCATGAACTAAGATGTCAGTCTTCTTGAGCCAAATTTCCAAAGAAAATAATTAATATCTGTTGATGTCACTTTATACTTGCATTGATCCCCCCCCAAACATCCTGCAAAATGACATCTGCCACTACATTCTATTAAAACATCTCATTCTTGGGTCACTAATGGCTATCTCATTGCAAAATCTCATCTGAGATCTCTTTAAAAATTGTCTGTGTTTACTAAAGCATTATAATATATTAACATAGTTTTATTAAAAATCTCTATGTTCTTATTTCCATGACAACTCTGTTTCCTGTTTTTTAATACTTCTGACATCTCTGACCATTTCATCTAAATCTCTCCATGTAGTCTACCCACCATGGACCAGTTGCACTAAAGCCACTGCACAGAGCTTCTCTTTGAGCAATCTCGTCTGTTCTGAAAACATTGTCTTAGATACCAAGGACCTCAATTGTCTCCATTGGGGGTTAGTGCTATGGCTTCTATGTTTTGAAATCTGTTTTGTAAATTGATATTTTATTCTCTGTCTTATGTAACTGTTTTTTTCACATCGCAAGACAGAGTTGAACAGGAAGGACAGAAAGCTCATAATTGCTGAAACTTCAGTCTGACCCTCTTTTTTATGAAGAGAAATAAAAAAGTCAACTTCTGGATCTAGACAGAGTATGAAACTTTCAATCTCATGTAAAAATTATTTAGGGAAATATATATTTTAAGTGTGTGGAAAGTTGCTTAATTCAGAGGTCCCAACCTGCTTGTCCACGTCACTCGTTTTCTCCTGTTGGGAGTCCACCCACAGTGAATCCTAAAACCTGAGGATTGTTTGTGACTTCTCTCCACCTTATAGTGCCTTGTTCACCATGCTACGATTAATATAACTCTTATTTGTCTGACTTTTGTTATGAAATATAGGAATCTTATGGTTGCAGAAAAAAACTTTTTAGCAACAGTCTATATTCCATTCCTTTATCCCAACCCAGGTCCTAAGACACAACACAGCTGAGCCACACCCAGGCTCCATCATTTAAGACTTCCACAACTCTGAAACAAAAGGTAGATGCAGAGTAAGATACCTGTATGTCCACTTTATATCATCACATGAAAAATGTGTGTGCCTATTATACGGAGCAGTACAGTCCTTAGTAGAAAATGTAATGAGAACAATGTCTAAGTGGAAGGTGCCAACCGCCTGGTTGAATCAGAAAATCCTTAAAGAATCTGATATAATCTTACAGAAAAATTTATGATGAAGTGCAAAGAAACTTGTCAAACAAATTAAAAAAAAAATAAGAGGAGAGGAGAAGAGCCAAAGGGGAAAGGGGGGAGAGGAAGGAAATGGTGCCAGCAAGAGCTCCATGCATGAAGTTCGAAACACTCCATGCAAAAGCAGCATGTATTGGAGAACAGTGAGGAGTCTGAGAGATTGAAAATGCTTATGTGAAATACTTGCAAAAGTAGACTGACAGGAAAATTTATGCTAAATGTGAAGTGATTATTTTATTTTGAGATTTTAAATATATTCTTGAATGATCAGATTTCCTAATAAAATAACAAGAATCCTAATTTTCAAGCAAGGACAATAATAGAGAGAATATGTATTTATAAAGAGAACTTATAGTGACAGATTAAACTGTAAGAATAATGCCATGCAGTGAGTAAGAAATAGAAAACATATAACAGAAAATGTTTAAAAGGTGGATGTAATCTATTAATGTAGGTTATTTGCTTAAGTAAGTTCATTCCAGGGGGAAGAAGTCAAAGGTACAAGAACAAAGGGGTAAGTTTGGAGAGAATCTTTAAATGGAAATAGTTGATCTAGATAAGAGGAAGTTGAACAGAGAAGCCCAATGGCGGAGATGACCAAGATTCCAGCTATCCACAAATAGAAAGGAGAGGAGAAAAGTGGAGGGGAAGGGAGTGTAGGGGAGAGGATGAAAAGAGGTTATGAGACTATTGCAGAAGGAAGGAGATGAGAGAAGAGGGGAGAAGAATGAAAGAGAGAGAGGAGAGGACAGGAGAAGAGAGGAGAGGGGATGGGAAGGGAGGGGAGGAGAGGAGAAGGGAGGAGAGGAAAGGAAATGAGAGGTGAGAGAAGGATCAGGAGGAGAAAAGAGGACAGGACAGGGCAGGAAAGAAGAGAGAGATTACCAGGCCTGGTAGAACATATCTACAGTTCCATCTATTTGGGAATCTGAGGCAGGAACATTGCATCCTATCCCAAAACAAAAAGAGAAGAAGGCTTTTAGGTACCGTTCAGTTGTAGAGCTCTTGTCTGCTCTGCCAAAGGCCCTATGTTTCAGTTCATTGTCGAAAGAAGAGAAAAGTGAAGCATGAAAAGATGAAGAGATGGGAAAACAGAGAAAGGAGGAAATAAGAGCAAAATGGACAGAAAAGAGTAAGAGAGAAGTGAAGGATGGAGAGAGGAAGGAAGGGAAAAAGGATGGAAGAATGATGGTTGTTGTGGAGAAAGAATATGAGAGTTTGTTTGGGGCTATCTTGAAATTTCTGAGGCAAGAAAATATAAAGAAAATAAAAAATCCAATATTGGGAATATTGGATTAGAAACTGACCTGGAAACATGAAGAAGGAAACTTCTTTGCAGGCTGAAAATATTCTGGAATCAGTGTGGGAACAAACACCCAATCAGTGTGCTGTGTTAGCTTCTAAATTTTTTGCTGGGTCTTTCATCAGAAAGCTAAGGTGCAGCCAGGGTAGCAACCTTGATACACACGAATCTTTTATCTATAGATCTTTCTCTGGAGGCAAGTGAAAACAAAATTCAGATAGAAAATGTTGCTGAAAAGAAGCGAGAAACAAGAGAAGCCACCAAGAGGATGGACACAGGGAGGAATATGTGGGTTGAGGAGTGGGCGAAGTGAGCATAAATAGTGTATGAAGGTCAGAAACAATGAGAACCAGCATTCAAACAAGCGATGTTTCTGCTCACTCCCTAGAAACAATCACTTCTCTGAATGTATCAAACATTCTGCCTTGCTTCCATCTTTTGCCTTCCCTTTAAAATGCCTAAGGGCAACCTGCAATATGCTTGCATTTCTAAGCTTTAGAAATTGAAGCCTACCAGCCCAATCCTCTAATTACTGTTTCACTTTTATGACTAATATATTGAAAAAATGAGCTTTAAGAGAAAAATATTTTTATGGTAGCTTTAAATAATGCAGAAGGCTCTCCAAACACTGCCTATAAGACACAATTCATTGCATTTTAGCTTCTTACAATTGCTTTAAAATCTCATCTATCTTAGCTATCCCTTCTTAATAACTTTTTCTTTCTATGCTTTCTCTCCAGCCTTTATGAGATCAGGGCAAGAGTTAGAGTAAACTTCTGCTCCATCAGCCCATCTTTCACAAATCCCTGATTGGTAGTTTATTATCTGTATCATAAGGAAACGTGCCACATGCTTTTATTCATTTAATGAATAAATGAATAGATTTTAAAATGCATCCTTCATTGGCATGACGGGAGAAGCAATACTGATACTAATAAATATAAACTTGACCCTATTTGACATCACTAGGAGAGGGAGAAGTAAGTCTTGATGAAGTGAAGGGTAAAAACAGAGCAATTTTTAAAAGTTAGAAATTCATTATTTTAAAATTCATTTGCTAAGTGCTGACTGTAATCCTATGTGTGTGTGTGTGTGTGTGTGTGTGTGTGTGTACATATGTGTGCAGGTGCCTTGTACAGTAGCATCTGCTTGTCATCTCAACTGAAAGGGTGCAGATAGGAGGATCTTTAGGGTTTATTATCCATCCAGTTAGATGAATAGTCAGCTCCAGGTTCAGTGTGGTACCCTAGAATAACATTGAGAACAACTGATGAATACACCTGACCTCAACATAGAGTCTCCACACACCCCTCCACAGGAGAAGAAAAGCTATGGATACTATCAAAATTAATAAAGATTCAGTTTGAAAAAGAGAAACTTCTTGAGAAAGAGAAACGACAGATTATCCACAGATATGACAATTACACTTATCCACAGATGTGACAATCACACAAGAAACCTCATAAGGGTTGGTACAGGGTTCTGTTCCTGTCTTTGTAGGAAAATACTCATCTTCAAAGCGTCAAGAGACCTTGTACATCTAGATGCCTAAAGAAGAAAAAGAGTTATCCAGAAAAAATCACTAAGCAAAGGGAAAACTGACTGATAATAACATATCATCTGCAGGGTAAAATTCTATTATATATATATATATATATATATATATATACACTTAAAAATTAAAAACAAAACAATTAACAAACATTCCATGGTACCAAGGGCCCTAGCTTTAAAATGGTTAACTAAGGAACCAATATGGACTAAGCAAAGGCCTTTAACAGAAGAGAAACTACAGGCTTTGGAACATCTGATACAGAAAGTACTAGATGCTCACCATATTGAAGAATCAACCAGCTTTTAGAATTCTCTTATATTTCTTGTTAAAGAAAATCTGGAAAATGGAGAATGATGACAGATCTAAGAGCTGTCAAAAAAGGTAATTTAATTATGGTCCCTTTGCCTTTCTTATTGCCTGAAGGATGGCCTCTTATAGTTATTGATTTAAAAGTTTGTTTCTTCACTATACCTTTACAAAAAAAGACAGAGAAAAATTTGCCTTTACAAGTGCCTATTTATAATAATTCTCAGCCTACTAGGGGATATCAAGGGACCATCCTCCTACAGAGAATTCTCAATAGCCCAATCGTATGCCAATACTTTGTAAGTCAGCCAGTGGAAATAATACATAAACAATTTCCTAAATATATAATTTACCATTACATGGATGACATTTTGCTATCTGATCCAAATCTAGATACTACAGAATGTTTGAAGAAGTAAAGAAAGTTTTGCCTAAATGGGGATTACAAATTGCTCCTGAAAAAAATACAAAGAGGGGATTCTATAAATTACCTAGGTTATAAGATAGGTTTACAGAAAATTAGAACACAAAAAGTGCAAATTAGGAGAGACTGATTGCAGACTTTTAATGACTTTCAAAGATTGTTAGGAGACATTTCCAATATATGATCCACTATTGGTATAACACTTCTTCTAATAACTCATTTTAACAAAATCTTAGATGGCGACAAAGACTTAAATAGTCCAGGAAATTAGCAGCTGAAGCAGAGAAAGCATTAACTTTGACTGAAGAGAAATTGTAGAAGGCACATGTGGATTGGGTGGATCAAAATCTTAATTTCATTCTAGTAATATTGCCATCCAGAATTTCCCCTACAGGCCGGGCGGTGGTGGCATACACCTTTAATCCCAGGACTAGGGAGGCAGAGGCAGGCAGATTTCTGTGAGTTCAAGGCCTAGAAGAGCTAGTTCCAGGACAGGAACCAAAAAAGCTAAGGAGAAACCCTGTCTCGAAAAATAAAAAAAAAAAAAAGAAAGAAAGAAAGAAAAAAGAAAGAGAGAAAGAAAACAGAATTTCCACTACAGGAATTTTAATGCAAAGGAAAAGTATTATTTTAGAATTTATTTTTTAAACCACATAAACAAACTAAAATATTAAAATCTTATGTGGAAAATATCTCTGAATTAATTATAAAAGGAAAATTGAGACTTCATCAACTAGCAGGAATATACCTAGCAGAGATTATAGTGCTTTTTACTACTGATGAAATTTTAAAAATATGGGAAGACAATAAACCGTGGTAAAGATCTTGAGTTAATTTTTAGATATGATTAATAGCAATTATCCTTAAAGTGAAAGAATTAACCTTATAAAGAGAACTACTTGGATCCTTCACCACCTTATATGTGACAGATCAATAAGTGGAGCCCATACATTTTATAGTTATGCAAATAAATCAGAAAAAACAGAAGATTTAAGTAAAGTGGAACAAAGCTCTTTTAATTCTGTCCAAAAACAGAATTATATGCTATTTTTATGGTACTAAGGAATTTTAAAGAACCTCTCAATATAGTTACTGATTCACAATATGCAAAAAGAGTTGTTTTGTATATTGAAACCACTGAATTTATATCAGATGATACAGAATTGACTTCATTATTCAGTTTCAAGATATAATCAACAATAAGCTTTGTCCCATATACACAATATACATCAGATTCTAGCACAAAGTACTGCTGAAATTAATCAATTATTGATTGGAAATATGCTGAAGGACCCAGAATTTCATAAAAAACATCATGTCAATAGCAAAGTTTTAAGGAAAGAGTTTTCTGTTACACGACAACAAGCTAAGGAGATTGTTAGTAAATGTCCTACTTGCTCTTTCTATAATCAAACACTAAAAACTGCAGGAGTAACTTAAAAAGTACTAAAAGGAATGAAATCTTTCAGATAGATGTGTTCCACTTTGCAGAATTTGGAAAATTAAAATACATGAACTGGGCATAAAAAATGATTGCTGAGCTCGCCTAAAGGTGAGACAGTACTTCAGGCTTCTTGCTTCATGAAAAGAGTCTGCCAGACATTCTGCATGACACAGAAGAAAGTGACTGAAAAACTGCCAATAGAAGAAAAACAGTCTTTCAAATTTCCTGCTTCATGGAAAAGTCTGCCAGATATTATGGGTCTGTAGGCTGAAGATGGATGCTCCAATGTTATAGGAGAATTTTGGGTGACTTTCCAGGCAGCAAGTTGTCTCTGTCAATTCTAGAGTTTTGGAAGTTGCTTACATTGCACTATCTGTTAATTGAGGTGATATTATATCTTTCTGTGGCCTTTGATGGTTTTGAAGAATAGATAGTTATAATAATAGTTTTCCTTAGTTATAGTAAAAGATAAAATAGATACAAATATTGTAACTATAATTCTTGCTTGATACCTTTTTGTTATTTGTAATTTTACTATGTTAAAGTTAAAACCTTTCTTTTTATTTCAACAGAAAAGGGGAGGTGATGTGGGAGTCCCCTCTGTATGCTGTGAATATGTTTTATTCTTTGGTTAATAAAAAATTTGCTTTAGCCGGGCGGTGGTGGCGCACGCCTTTAATCACAGCACTCGGTAAGCAGAGGCAGGTGGATCTCTGTGAGTTCGAGGCCAGCCTGGTCTACAAGAGCTAGTTCCAGGACAGGAACCAAAAAGCTACGGAGAAACCATGTCTCGAAAATTAAAAAAAAAAAAAAATTTGCTTTGGGCCTTTTCAGTGCAAAATAGAGCAAGGTGGGAATTCCAAGCAGAGATATAGGAGGAAAGAAGTGGAGTTAGAGAGACACCACATAGCAGCCATAAGCATTGTGGTAAAATACAAAATAATAGGAATGGGTTAATTTAAGATGTAAGAGTTAGTTAATAAGAAGCCAGACCTAATAGGCTGAGTGGTGTTTTAATTAATATAGTTTCTGTGTGATTATTTCAGGTCTGGGCAGCCAGGAACAAACAAGCAGCCTCTGCCTACACAACAAAAAATATAATAGTTTATAATTTGAGAACAGAAGTTTCATTTAGATAATGTCCATTTTTTAAATTTTGTGGTGCTTGTCTTAATGAATATACAAGCATACATTGAATTCTGTACTGAGATTTGTTTTTCACAGTTTTGGTGATAACATTGGCTGTAATGCTATCTAGAAGACTAACTAGCAAGCGTTTGCTATAATCAAGATTATATTATTCCATCTTATTTAGTGGAAACTAGAGAGCACAGAGTTCGGATTCTAACATTTTTGGAGTGAGACTGCGGTATAATTGTTGTCTTTAAAAGGCAACATTTTACTAGTATAAAGGAATAAGATGGGAAAATATTTTCACATTCAGTAAAAGTTTTTATCAATAAATTTAATTTCTTTGGAAGTGGATAATACAATGAGGAAGAGTAATTGTTTCCCAAATACCCTTGTAGTAGACAAAGTTTCACTTAGCATGATTTTTAAAATCTAAGTTTATTCAAACTTTACAAGAGACTTTTTGAGAAACCAATCGCAAATGACGTTTGTAAGATAACAGTCACTATAGGCAACACTGTGTAAATGAGTAAGGACAGGGTAGGTGGGGAGCTTGTCATTTAAGGTCAAGGACCCTCTCAGCAGTGAACAGTTCATCTAGTACTGTGTCAGTTCTATCTACCATACTACACTTGTTTATTTTGTCTCATTCCTTTTTCTTTTGCTCTCCGAAGACACTATGTGGGCTTTATAGTGGTTTTTCTTTGCTCCTCTGGCTTTGGTCTGCATACACTGCTGGTGGTGAATTTGGTAAGAGAATTTCAGGACCATTTTTGTTGGTCTGAACTTGTTAGAAATAAGAATGTCATTTATTTTTGTCTTGAAGTATTGTAAGGCAGACTGCTCAGTAATATTCTCTCCGTCCTCCTTTGTGTTTTCTTTATGCTAAGTGTTTTATTATATATTACATGTGTAAGTATGTGAGGTGTGCATATGTGTGCACATGCCATGACGTTTGAGGAGGTTAGAAGACAGTTTTCAGTTTTCAGCTCTCTACTTCTTACATTTGGTGACGGAACTCAGGTCATTAGCTTTGGTGGCAAGCAATCTTACGCGGTGAGCCATCTCACAGGGTACTTCACATTTTCACAACCTATGATGATTTGTTTCTAGACAGAACCTATTGAGTTACTTTAGATATTTAAGACTACATATGCCTGTAACCTGTTAAGGAGGGAATTCAGAAGAATGTTTTAGGAAAAACAAAACTCATATTCTGTGCCGACAAACAGTCCGTTTCCAAAGCAGAAGTGGAACAATGTTCTGTGTCTTCTACCTGTGCTAAGCGAGGGGCACTTAAGTTATTATTTAGATGCCCATCAGGAAAAAGTAGTGAGTGGGTTTCATTCGAAAGCATTTGACTTAAATTATCCTATTCTAATAAGGTACAAAATCAATGCTATGCATCTCACCTTCCTATATGTATTCCAGTAAGAAATTTATAAATGAAACCTTTATCTGAAAACTCACATAAAGATCTCTGCCTGTACCTTGCACTATGGAAGATCATAGAAAATAGTTACAGCTCATATATGAAGAATGCAATCACGTAGAAAGTGACTGAATGAAAACATGTATCAAAACCATGCCAAATAACCAGCGTGCAATTTGTCAAAATAGAATGTACTTTTTCTTTAATTGTAAGAGACAGAGTTTCTCTGTGTAATAGCCCTGGCTGTCCTGGAACTCACCCAATCGACCAGACTGGTCTCGAACTCACAGAGATCTGCCTGCCTCTGCCTCCCTGAGTGCTAGGATTAAAGGCTTGTGCCACCACCATCCCACTAGAGTGTACTTTTAAGGAAGGTAATGTTACCTAAAATATTTATTTTATAATAAAATTATCATGACATCTTCCAAATACTTATTCTATGATCAGTTAACTTTCTCTTTAAGTGAAGCACAATCCCTGATTACATTCTGACATACGGAACACAGAATCGTATATCTGGACAGGCTTTGGATTTACATCATGTCAACATCATAGTTTGAGAAAAAAAAGATGTCAGGGCAGCCTTTTGGCATCTCTGAATTTGAATTTTCAAATAAAACCTATCTGGCATTAAAGAATGGTTTAGCATGTTCACTTTAAGTTAGAGTGGAAGACAGTGTTAACCAAATACAAGGACTGGGGAAGGGCAAGTCTGGATGAGCAGGGTATATTCAAAATATGTGAGTCGTAGTTCAAGAATCCACTGGCCTCAACACACTGCATCCATGACCCAGACAACCTACTGAAAATGTTCTATACACCGACAACCTACTGAAAGCGTGCACTGTCTGTGCAGTCACAGCTTGGCTGGTTACTTCAGCTTAAACCAGACGTAGCTGTCAAGAACATTCTCCATCTCTGAGTACTGGTTTCCTGTTAGCCTCTTTCCCCTCCACAAAATGGTGAGAGTTCATCTGACAACAGGGTAAACAGATTATTGTGTTATTGCTGGCTGATTACCGGAGTTATTTTGGAGCTTCATAATTCATTTAAAGAGATTTTTGACATTTATGAAATGACTCGTACAATCAACTGACAGTGTACTATCCCATAATTGTTCAATTAAAAATGACGAGTAGTGCAGTCATTTATTAGTAGAATCAGATAATTGTCTCGCCACTAAAGAGTACTTCTCACTTTGCACATCAAATGAAAATGTTTGAGTCTAAATCTGTGACACAGTTGCTGAAATCCTGGGGATTTTCAAGTACATATATAATTACCAAAGACCTCAGAAGTAAATATGGAGTGATGTGATCATCTTAAATGGATTGTGTGGGAGTCTCGCTGTATAAATTAGGGCATCTGTCAGAATGGATAGGAGTCCATTTCCTATCGACTCAGGTTCGTGATTTCCTCTCTAACACAGAGTTTGACGTGTGTACATAGAACACAGGACAGCATGTCTTTCCCTTGACTGTCATTATCCTTTCTTTCTCTCTTGCAAACGAAGCCGACTACCAGGGTTAGCAGCCAGGAACAGTTATCTTGATAAATCATTTTCACGTGGAACACTCACTCTGCGGGTCACACTCGCAAGCTCACATTTCCAGATGCATACCAGGAGAGGACCGGGTACCCCCACCCAGAAGTCGCTTCACACAGGCATTCACGCACACGCACACATACAGCACCATTTCAAATGCCAGCTTGCTCTAAAATAAAAATTTGACTCACAGTATCACAAACCATCTGTTAAGCTAAATCATAAATCAGTCTTTGATTAAATAATTAAAAGAAAAAGCCCTTGCCACACTGAAATAAAAGATGGGACAGATCATTTGAAGACCAATATAAAGAAATATCTAAATGAAGAAAACAAAAGCAGCCCCTTTATGTGCAATGATTTCTTTATTTTTTGTTTTAAATTACCATCGTGCCTCTTTGGGCAAACTGGCTAAAACTCAAAATTTACATTCAAATAACGATAATTAACGAAATTCAGAGCGGGGCTCAGCAGATGGAAGACATTACTTAATTTGAGGTTGCTACCAAATAGAATTTAGTACTGTCATTTCAGAGCTGCAGCTTAATTCTAATTTTTAAATAAATAATCCCATCTCATTGTTTGTTATTCCCCACTTTATTTGCAGGAAAATGTTTAAAAAATGCTGTCAGGTTCAATTGCTTTCTCCTGATTTCTTTTCATGCCCTCAGCAAGGGTAGACCATTGAATCACAGCTGCTTGCAGCTTTTTGTTTTGTTTCCTTCCAAATCTTTTTATTTTTTTTTTTAAAGCCCGTTTTTCTTCGTCTTGTATGGATTTTAGAAAGAGTTTTGATAAAGACAGCCCTGGCAGCTGGGTGATAAATATTATTTTCTTAACCTGCCTAGCTTTGTCAGCCACCTGCGACTGCAGCCCGCCACACGTTGGAGCAGCTCATTAACTTTCCCACTGCTTCCCGGGAGTTTCCCTTGTTTTCTTTCACCTTGGGTGTGTGCTGCCTTCTCGCTGAACGGTTAACTATCCGAGTAGGCCGAGCGGGCTTTGGCAAGGCAGGCAGAGCACGCTTCAGGCAGCTTCCCTGCTAAGGCTCAAAATCTCTCTTAAACACATTAAGCAGCCCATTTTGGATTGATAGTGCAGTAATTATTCTGCATCGCCCTAAAAACCATCCTGGGGTAATTGGCACAGAGGAAAATTACCCAGAGTCCTCTACCACCTGGTAGTTAAGGAACGAATCCAGGGAAAGATAAGTGAAGCTGGGGGAAAAAAATCGGCACTTATTTGATTTTAATCTCACCACTTTGCAAGCATTTAAATTGCCTTAATCAGGTGCTTGGCTTCCAGCCTAGCTGGTAATCTGTTATCAAATTTGAAACTAGATTTTTTAAAATGTCAGTGTAGGCTGAGAATTGAAGTCTATTAAGTTATGAGCCTCCCTTCTAAACTTCCATAATCTATGTATTAATAATCCTTTTCAAAAAGCTGTCAAATATTACTCATTACAACTCTACATTAATAACATGCATATGGAAGCATGCTTTCATTATTTATTATTTATTTTTATTTTAAAATTGAGGGAACACATTGCTAACATTCTTAACACTAAAATGCTTTTAAAAAACCCAATAGCTCCAGTCTATGAAATAACCTTGATAAATGTAATTGAATTTTTCTCTGATAAGATTAACTAGTGGTAATTGTGAATGGAGAGGTCTGACCCACTCCAAATGAGATGTATGACAAGCTGGAAATAATCAATTTTTTTTCTTTTCTTTATTTGAGCCCGGAATTTTTTTAATGGAAAGAGAAAAAGCTAAGCCTGTGAGGATAAAGCATTGTATCTGCAAATGTTTTTGTGTAAATCACTTATCGCACAAGTCTCGGGTTCGTCTAATTGTGTTGATCAGGGTTTAAAATGAGATCAACACATTGAAACCCCAGAAGGCTTAATTAAGGGAGGGACTTAATACATACCCCAAAGGGTATATTTTTGACAAACCTGGCATAAAATTTACCTGATACATCCTAACTAAAAGCATCCCTAAACTGTTAGGCCCATTAAACGTTCTTTTAAGAAGGAAAGGGGAAAGAAAATGATTTTACTTTGAAAATCTTAATTGCTGTGATAACGGGGTTGGGTTGTGGCTTTTTATGATTCCTGTATGATTTGCATTTTGAGTTGAAGTTTTGTTCCTCATGGCACACAAGCCAGCAATCAGTCGCATATAGAAATGGCTTGATAGAGCCCCCTTTTAAATATGCTTATAAAACGTTTTTTTTTTTCTTTTCTGTAAAGCTTTCCGTATTACACATTCTGTGGGCTTTCTCACATACCAATCAAGAAGGCATATCCGTTTTCATTCATTTCCTTGGGAATTTAAGAGCTTGGAAATGTGTATTAATAGAGAATAAATAAGATATTTAAAATAACATTAGCACTCTTGTAAGGAATTTGATTTGAAAGGCTGCCGTGATTTGCGTTTTCTCTCCCTGTGTCTGACCACATGATGTTCTGAGTACAGTTGACAATAGAGACTGTCTCAACACCTTGCATTTCTAACTCCCTTCTAGGTTTCTGTCTGGGTTCTGTGAAAGAACCTTTCTGAAATATAAAATCACAGGGCATAAAGGAAAACAGCTGGCAACTGAACACTGAATCAACCCAATTGGGAGTTTGACTAGCTTTTAATCTTAGTGTATATGCTATGTACATATTCTGTAGTTTTTCATGTGTGGGGCAGGGTTCCCTGTGGTTCTTTTATTCTTACAAGCATAGTCTCTATATACTAGATGGAAGCCTATTTATATAAATAAATGCAGGTGATTTTTTATTTTTTCATTTTGGAGACTGGGTCTCCGTCAAACTTGATCATCTCTGATATGCAGTCAAACTCTGTATCTGCTGTTTGGACCATTTCATTTGTGACCTTACATCAGTTACAAGGAGGAATTTGGGAAGGGCCACAAAATTTCCTCCTGCCTGCCATATATGAGCACTAATGACAGTGTACGTCCAAAACACAAAGAACATTTGAAGTTTAAGCTAATCTCCCAAGAAATATTGCATACTGACTATGAATAGCAATTTCTTAACCTCAGTCTAGCCCATTCTTGTATGAAATTGCTTTCAAGTCATAGTTTCTCTGGTTCACCGTAACAGTCAGCAGTCTTCCCTTACCATTGTCCACCGAAGGTCTCCCATATACTAAACCTTTTTCCTCAGTCTGTTCTCTCACTCATCATAAATGAGTGCATTAAAACAGCTGGCACTTCAGGAAGTTTTTACCCGGCCACTGTCCTAAACCTAGGGCATACTGTACGAAGACCAGCAAAATCTTTAGAGTAGTAGAACTTGACATACACATTCAAACGAAGGGCACCATTATTTATTCTGTCAACAAGAAACTTAAAATTCAAAACTGTGTGGAAAGATATTAAAATAGATCTAATGTAATGAATGACATGAGGGCTTTGGGAAGGAGGCTATGCTGTCTTCACAAGGATAGGACTCAGGATATCTTTCTACTTTAAAAGATCTACAGAGTATAACTCACAATGACCTTAGAAATCTCAAGCAACTCCCAAACTTTCTTCTTATACCCTCTCCTCTCCTCTCCTCTCCTCTCCTCTCCCCTCCCCTCCCCTCCCCTCCCCTCCCCTGTCCTCTCCTCTCCTCCCCTCTCCTCTCCTCTCCTTTCCTCTCTTCTCCTCTTTTTTCCTCTTACCTCCTCTCCTCCTCCTTTTTACCCCTTCCCTCTCGTCTCCTCTCTGCTCTCTGTCTCCACTTCTATTTTCTTTATTTCTATTTGTGTTTGTCATTTGTTTGTTGTTTAGATAGGGTCTCTCTACACAGGTCAAGTGGGCTTCAAACATGTAATCCTCCTGTCTCAAAATCTCAGAGGTTATGGTTATGGTATATATTATCACACACAACTAAATGCAAATTTAATGACTGGACACCTGGATCTTAAGATATTTGTCAATGATGCTTAAAGAAAACAAAGGATGCAGAAAGGAAGTTAGGTTCATGGAAAGGCAACATTAGAAGTCATTTCATTTAGGCCTAGTTGATCACTATTCAGCTTACCATTTACTCTTTTCCAAGCCTTCTGCCAAGTTAAAGAAGCAAAAATAGAAATGATATATAGCCCCCAACCTTAACTTCCATTTGGAAAAAATGGGCATGTGGGCCCACACATTAGGATTGGTCATCCTCAATGTAATGGAAGAGTATGAATAAGTTCTTTGAAGGACCAGATGGCCATCTTAACTGAAAAATTAATGCTCACTTTATGAAATAGTTATGTCATTCTTTGAATCAGACGAAGAAGATGGTAAGTCTACATGGGTTATATATGATATTTATTTCAAAAGAAAATTACAGGAATTAGGTTAAACATATATACTTCTCCTTACAGAATTTGTTCAGAAAATTCCTTAGTGATTAAGTACAATAATAACAATAGATGGCATCTGTTAGTCATTTATTATTAGAAAAATGTTCTAAATTCTTATTGCAGCATTATTTACAATTTATAATGAAAGAAGTCAGAACAACAATATACTAAAGGATTCATTGAAGGTCAGAGTTAGAAAGTACCACAGAAGGTAAAGAGGAACTTACACAGCCCCTACAGCCTGATAAAAATAGAATATATTATATATTTATAATATATTAAAATTGCATTCATTTTTACTTCATGTTTGAGTCTTTTGCCTCTGTTTGTATGTGCATGCTTGCAATGCCCACAGAAGCCAAAGAGGTTGTTGGATCCTGTGCAACAGGAATTATAAAGGGCTGATGAACTACCATCAGGGTGAGGGGAACCAAACTGAGGTCCTTTGCATGAGCAGTGAGCGCTTTTTAACAGCTGAGCCATCTCTTCAGCCCCAGGGTTTTATTTTCAATAAAGTACTTTATGATGGGCAAATATTAAATCTCTATTTTGAATAGTGCTTTCTTGTAAATTTTCTTCAATATCTCTAATAAGAACCTGCTGCCCCAAACCACTTCATTGTTCATGCCTTATGAAGTTAACTTGTCCTAAGCTCCATGGCAATATATCCTTGAGAGCAAACAAGAACTTGGCTCACTTTGTTCCTCAGCATCCGACAACTTTTATTATTTCGTTTATCTGCTATTCATAGCAAGATGTAAACAACTTACTTTCCACTGTGATCCTCACAGTCACAGTGGGTCAGTTTAAAATATTGGGAATCAATATGTTATAAAACATCAGCCAGCACTAAAAAGGCAGACTGAGAGAAAATTCATTGAGTGTCAAATAAAAAAATAAACACCAACGGTTAAGAATGTAATAAGATAATAAATAAAAGCAGGGAATTAAAAAAAAAACTTAACCCCTAAAAGTGATTTGACAGGTAAGATATACCTGTATTAAACACAAAGCCACTTACAGTACAGAGAGCAATGAATTTTTCATGCCGGTAGACAGAACAATTCTTTTCTAAACTTAATAGACAGAATACATGACATTAGTGCCATTGATGGCAGGGTTGGGGCTCTGGAACTGCAAAAGCATGGAAGTAACTGTGAAGACATTAGTTATTAGAGGTTCTACATTTTTATTGATTTGTGTAGACACTTTAGACTAAGTGTTTATAGACTAAGGATCTCTTTTTCATTCTATATATGCAAGCTTATAATTCTTATGTGCAGGTACTCAGCTCTGTTCTAGTTTTGTTTATTCTCATGCCTTCTTCTTTGCTCCCAACTTGCAAATCCTGCTCCTACTGTCTGTTGGCCAGTTGGTCCATCTGTGTATGTCTGTAAGGGATATTTTATTGAGTGATCATTTGAATGAATAAAAAGGGACAAAATAACAGGGCACTGGGTCTTCCAGGCTTACAATTTACTGTTTGATATCTAAAAATAAAAAAAAAAATAAATAAGAAATACTGTTGAACCATGTTGCCTGGATAAAACAGATGGGAAGACAATAGTCTAGGAGAAATTAGAGTCCCCCGGATTAACCTGTTTTTTAAAAAAAGCACACACAAGGCCTTTAAAACTTTCGATACAGTAGGGCTGAAAAAGAAAATGTTTTGTCTAATACCGTTGCTTCTAATACTTTTTTTTTTTTGTCAGCTGTCTCTGGGAGCTACAACCCTCTGCATGGGCATCTCGTAGCTCTTCTTCCTTTAAATGCTAAGTATCCTCTGCATCCATGAGGATTTTAGTATGAAATAAAAGAGTGTGCTAGATGAATGATATTCAGATTGTACAAGGTTAGAGCCCAGAGTGTTCTCAGAAAAGGTAATTATTTATTGTATATTTTTTTTATTTTTTATCCGAGTCCTAATGATCATAAACAAATTCCGCCCCACCATGTGTGTGTGTGTGTGTATGTGCATGTGTGTTTAATCAACAACACTGTGTTGATTAAGCACTGTGCAGATTTCTAGAGAAAAATTGTAAATCTTTAGTTAAAGTTTTTTGTCCTAATAGGGGTTACATACAGTGTTGTATATTTTCAATATAGTATATAATGATGTACAGCTATAGAATTGGGAGATGGCTCAGAAGATATATGCAACACAATTTCTACAAACCCAGAATCAAATATTGGTGGATGAAAGCTGAAAGATTAGAGAAGCAGAGAAGCCAGCCACTAGTTTTTACCTCTCTGAAAACCTCAGACTGAGTGGGGTACCCTGTATCTACAAGTCCTCAGACTGAATGTCTTCTCTACGAAACCTCAGACTGAGTCCTGAACTGCCTCCTATTGTCTTATTATATTCCTCTCTCTACCCAGCCATATCATTTCCTGTCTTCACCTCCCTAGTGCTGGGATTAAAGGTGTGAGCCACCAACTCTTTGGCTCTGTTTCTCTTTTAGATTGATTCAGTCTTGTGTAGCCCAAGGTGGCCTTGAATGCACAGAGATTTGTCTGCCTCTGTCTCCCGAGTTCTGAGATTAAAGGTGTGTACCACCACTGACTGGCCTCTGTGTATAACTAGTGTCCTAGTTATAATCACTCTGATCTTCAGGCAGGCTTTATTTGTTACAGCACAAACAAAATATCACCACAGATATGAGCACTGAATTCAAATTCCCAGAAGCCAGCAACGTCAGACATATAAGTATGCTCATGTGTAATACTAGGGCTCCTCTACTGGTGTGAGAGATGAAAGTAGAATTCCTGAACTCACTGGCCAGCTATTCTGCTACATACAGCAGTGAACAAAGATCATGTTTCAATTCAAGCAACAACATAGAAGGCAAGGATTGACATCTTAAGTCTTCCTCTCTCCTCCCCATGTGCACTGTGGCATGACCAAGCCCTCACATATTACACACACACAAACACACACACACACAGAGCACTTTTTTACTATAAGATAAATATAATTTTACTAAGAGAATTATGGACAACACAGAGAAGAGGAAATAGCAAACCTGGAATATGATAGGAAAAGCTGAAAAGCTGCCTTGCAGAGAATGTTGTTGCATCTCTGACTTCCATGAAAGTGAAGAGTAGTGTTACAATCAAAGTGAAAGACAGAGAAGTTCCTGGCAAGAGTATGGAACATTTAGCTTGTAGTATCTCTGATGAGGAAGCAGAGAATGCCAAAGAATGAAGATGGACTAAGTCATAGTGCAAACACAAAGGACTGTAGGTATGACGACATGCAGTTCATGGAAAAGATAATCTTAAAGAGGTGATCGAATGGACAAGACAGGCAAAGGAAGAAAGTGGGAAAGAACAAAGATAAAAATAATTCAGGCAACATAAATGAGAGTCATCAAGGGCCCCGATTACATTTTGGGGCTAGATATTTTTTTTAAGATAAACAATTATATTTTTAATTGTTATAAGGGGAAACCCAAGCCACAAGAATGGGAAGTTTGAGTTCCGCGGTGTTCCACAGGAATCACCCGGAGAGAGCAAGCACCTGGTCCATCCCAGTGTTTCTTCCTGGGCTCCAGGTAGCCACACCTTAACTAGGTTCCACTTCTTAAAGGTGATTGGCTAATAGAGTTTCTCTCATCACCTCCCCCTTTTGTCTAAACAGATCGATCCAAACCCAGTACAGCTATATACAAAAGGAACAGATATCAAATATAAAATTACAAACAATATAAGCAATATTAAGCAAGGAACACAACAAAAGTTTTACTAAACATTTTATTTCAAGGNCATTGCCATTGTTCTTGAGGTCTCAGTAGTCCTCATTGTCCACTATGTTCAGCGAGACCGGTTTTAACCCAGGCTTTTTCAGACCCAGGCCAACTGGCCTTGGTGAGTTCCCGATAGAACATCCCCATTGTCTCAGTGTATGGATGCACTTTGGGGCTAGATTTTTAAAGGATACAAGAGAAAGAGTTGATTAATCTAGAATCTAGCATGGATATTCTGTATTTTAAGTGACAGACTAGGTCATGTAATGGATAGTTTTTGCTTTGTTTTGTTTTGATTTTTGTACTCTTGATGTCCCATTCCCAATGCAACTGACTTTAATCACATGCATGCCTAATTGTACATACATAGATATAAGATGGTAAATAGGGGGTAAACTCTTAAAAGTTTACTTGAGGACAAACTTTTGGCTATATATGTACCCCAAACCAGTTTGGTCTGGATTGGTTTAGCCATTCTTTGAATCCAGTTCTTATAGAAACTGCCCAAGTTTGGTGATTGTTCTATAAGTGGAGAGATTTATTTCCTTTTTCAGAAAGATATATATGTGTGTATCTTGATGCAGATAGGGAACAAAGTTGAGAGTGGCATTGTTTGGAGAGAGGTGTATGCACACTACGTATGGGTGAAGGAACTAGTCTTCCCAGAACTGTTAGGTGAGAACAATTCACATAGCCAAACCCAGTAGAATCCCAACAGACTGAGACTCTATGCATGTCTGTCTCAAAATAAGAACACAAAATAATAAGTCACTTGAAGGCTCCTGTGCCATATAAAGCTATGATAAAAAAGAGTTGGATGATGGATTTCTACTCCAATCAATTTTTGGTCTAAATCTATAGACTGAGACTTGAGTCTGCAGAAGGAAAAATTGAACATGTCTCACAACTTTGTACTGCAATGTTCAAGCCCTATGACACCTAGGAAAGGAAACTGTGTTGTCAGTGAAAAGATCAAGAAGTGTCAGGTTTAGGGCAAGAGAGGGGGTGGTTAGAGCATAGAGAGAAAAGGAATGTGTAGTTTGAGGAAATTTCTCAGTATGACATAACAGTGGACTTACAGTATTATGCACTTGTAAAAAACTACACCATTTAGTGCACCAAGAGTGAATCTAATAGAAGCTGTGGGCTCAGAAATAATACCAACTTTGTATGAAGTAACTCCCTAGCTGATTCTGTGGCAGGTGGGACTTAGTTTGCATGTAATTTTCCCCCTAAAGATTCACATATCAGAGGTTTGGTCCTCAGTGCGGAAGTGGTAGTGTGGTGCAACTCCTAAGAGATGGATGGGCACAGTGTTAGGTAATTAGGTCTTCAGAGGCCTTGGGATGGATTGATGCTGGTCCTGTGGAGCGAATAAATTCTCACGAGACAGTGTTGTTATAAAGTGATACCACCCTACACACTTGTCCCTATCTGTATGTTATCATATCCCTTTCTGCTTCATGAACATAATGTAACAAGGTCAACCAGTCCTCACCAGGGTAGAAACAATGAGCTGCCTGCCCTTGGACTTTCAGCTTCCAAGACTATGAGCTAAATAATCCTCTTTTCTTTATGTGTCTGGTTTCAGGTATTTTGGAACAGCCAGATGTAATGAACAAAGATATTAGGCAAATTTGTTTTCTAAGATACTAGATAGACAATGATGATGACCAACATAATTTAACAGAATGATGATACAGTATAGTATTAATGCTACTGTAACAATTTGGAAAATATTTAAAATTCTATTGTATTTTTGTTTCTAGAATATTGAATTGGCAATTGTTTGATAGGTGTCAAGAAAACTTTTAATGAGGGCATGGGATATATAGTTCAGTGTTTGAATTGTTCTCTACATACATGTGATAATTTTCTTAAACCTAAGAATATTATGGGAAAGTGTCTATCCTGCTTGTAATTCCAGTCTTGGAATGTGGAAACAAGATCACCAGAAGAAGCTGGGTAGTTAGGCTAGTCATATTAGAGAGTCCTGAACTGAAATAAAAAAACTACTCAATGACTGAGGTGGGTCGAGATCAAGAAATACTTTTAATGCTAGCTCTGGGCCTCTACTCTTTCATGTGTATGTATGCACAAATGAACACATACTGTATATACACAAACACAAGAAAATGCATAGATAACTGTGTATTTATCCAAGTAGGATGGTAAAACTGTTCTTCTCTTGGTGAAATGTATTAAACAGTTGGGGCCCATAGATTCAGCTGAGAATATTCTTGGTAGATTTAGAGCTGCAGCAGGCCTCTCTAGAAAGAATATGAGTCAGATACTTACAATATACAAAGATGAACAGTCAACAGCTTTTCCAGATTTTTTTGTGTTGATAATTGTTTGCTATACATGGTTTCATAAATGTTTTTATTACATATATACATACATTGATATGTTCAACAAATGCTTATTTAAGATGTTTTTCCTGAAATCATGAGTATAGAGAGTAAGTTTTTTTGTATTTGAAGGCAGTGTGTTCTACACAGTGAGTTCCAGGTCATCCAAGTCTAAATAGCAAGATCCTGTCTTAAACAAACAAACAAACAAAGCAAAAAAACGTGCAAGAGATGAAAGAAAATCTGTGATATTAACTGCATGTACACACATGTGCTGGAAGCCCTGCATCGAAAATGAGACAAAAACTTGAATCAGAAGTTGGGGAGATTGTTCAGCTACTTATCAGGCATGGAGACTTTAGTTCCATCCCATACCCTATGTTAAAATTAGTCAAATGAGGTGGCATGCATTTTATCCCAGTACTCTGAAGGCTAAACAAGATATATCTCTTGTGTTTGCAGACAGCCTAGCTTCCTTATCTGGTAAGCTCCAGGACAGAGAGAGATGCTATATCAAAAATAGTTGGAATGTGTGAAGAATGATGGCCTAGGTAGCTTGTAGTATACATGTGTATATGTCCACACATGAGTGCACACACACACACACACTCAAACCAAAGTCAACAACTTTATTTCATGATCACTATAGTCTTGACTCTGGGTCGGTGATGGCTTATAAGGCATAGGCTATTTCTTGGGACATTTGAGTAAGGAAATCTACTTCCTTGGATATAAAATTGTGAAGTTTGTAGCTTCACCAATAAATGAAGGTTAAAGAAGACAAAGCTACAATATCCAGGGATTATAGCATAAATATCACCAAATAAAACATTTTTACACCCTATTTTTTTGAGATTCTTGATGAGGGCATGATTGAAATTTGAAATATTCTTAAAGCAGGAGTAGGTCACAAATTCTATTTCTAAGCCATTAGAATTGAGGGTTTATGCCTCTCTACCAATCCAGAATTCATGAAGTAGCAGCAAGAAGATAAGACTGTTTGAGGCCAGGTTCATCTACATAGTGAATTCCAAGTTAGCTAAGGCTCCAGAGTGAAATCTTGTTACAAACCAACCAACAAACAAACAAAATCAAGACAAATTAAGTTTTGAAAGACTTATGACTGAAAGAATATTAATTTAGACATTCAATTTATCTAAAGTTTAAAATAAAAATGGAAATGTTAGTCAAGGTTCAATTGCTGAGGATACAATGTAAGAAAAGCAACTCTATCAAAAGATTGAATGCATTTTTACTTGTAATAATAGTTACAAAAATATTATTTGTTTTGTGGCTATCTATAAAGTATATTGCATTTCTATTTTTCACATGTCAAAATTGTATTAAAAACATTGGCAATATTCCTTGACTGTTTATAAACAGGGGAAGCAATTAGTGAATAGCAAATTAATTCTCCCAAATTATTTTTTCCTATGTAACTTTTTTTATTGAGCTCTACATTTTCTCTGCTCCCCTCCCTGCCTCTCCTGTCCACTTCAACCATCTCTCAAGGTCTTCATGCTCCCAATTTACTCAGGAGATCTTGTCTTTTTCTACTTCCAATGAAAATTAGATCTATGTATGTCTCTCTTAGTGTTCTTATTGTTGTCTAAGTTCTCTGGGATTGTGATTTGTGGGCTGATAGTCTTTGCTTTATATTTAAAAACAACTTATGAGTGAGTACATATGGTTCTTGTCTTTCTGAATTACCTCACTCAAAATTATGTTTTCTAGCTCCATCCATTTGCTTGCAAATTTCAAGACGTTGTTATTTTTATCTGCTGTGTAGTACTCCATTGTGTAAATGTACCACATTTTTTAAAATTCATTCTTCAGTCAAGGGACATTTACTTTGTTTCTATGTTCTGACTATGACAAACAATGCTTCTATGAAAATAGTAAAGCATATATCCTTGTGGCATGACTGAGCATCCTTTGGATATATACTCAAAAGTGTTATTTTGGGGTCTTGAGGAAGGTTGTTTCCTAAGTTTTCGAGAATTCGTCACACTGACATCCAAAGGGGCTGTACCATCTTGCATTCCCACCAGCAATGCAGAAGTGTTCCCCTTTCCCCACAACCTCTCCAGCATAAGTTGTCATCAGTGTTTTTGATCTTGGCCATTCTTACTGGTATAAGATGGAATCTCAGAGTTGTTTTGATTTGCATTTCTCTGATGACTAAGGATGTTGAACATTTCCTTAAGTGTCTTTCAGCCATTTTAGATTCCTCCATTGAGAGTTCTCTGTTTAGGTCCATACTCCATTTTTTTATTAGATTGTTTGTTGTTGTTGTTGCCCAATTTCTTGAGTTCTTTGTATATTTTGGAGATCTAACCTCTGTCTGAGGTTAGTAACCTCTGTGGGGTTAGTGAAGATCTTTTCCCATTCTGTAGGCTGTCACTTTGTCTTGTTGACCATGTCCTTTGTTTTGCAGAAGCTTTTAAGTTTCAGGAGGTCCCATTTATTAATTGTTTCTCTCAGTGTCTGTGCTACTGAGCTTATTATTTAGGAAGTGGTCTCCTGTGCCAATGTGTTCAAGTGTACTTCCCATTTTCTCTTATATAATGTTCAGTGTGGCTGGCTTTATGTTGAGGTCTTTGATCCATTTGGACTTGAGTTTTGTGCATGGTGAAAGATATGGGTCTATTTTCATTCTTCTACATGTTGATATCCAGGTATTCCAGTACCATCTGTTAAATATGCTTTCCTTTTTCCATTTGGTATTTTTTACTCTTTGTCAAAAATCAGGTGTTCAAAGGTGTGTGGATTAATATCCGTGTCTTTGATTCAGTTCCATTGGTCCTCCTGTCTGTTTTTATGTCAACACCAGGCTGTTTTCAGTACTGTAGCTCTGTAGTAGAGTTTGAAGTCAGGGATTGTCATGCCTCCAGAAATTCTTTTATTGTACAGGATTCTTTTGGCTTCCCTGGGTTTTTTGCTTTTCCATTTTAAGTTGAATACTGTTCTTTCAAGGTCTGTGAAGAATTTCCTGGGATTTTCATGGGCATTGCATCGAATCTGTAGAATACTTTTGGTAAGATTACCATTTTTACTATGTTAATTCTACCTACCCAAGAGTATGGAGATCTTTCTTAATCAACCCCCAACATTCTACCAAGGAATTTCTACAACTCATACACACTTTCAGTAATGTAGCAGGGTACAAGATTAACTCAAAAAAAAATCAGTTGCCCTCCTGTACACAGACGATAAAAGGGCTGGGAAAGACACCAGAGAAACAACATCCTTCACAATAGCCACAAATAGCATAAAATATCTCAGAGTAACACTAACTAAACAAGTGGAAGACTTGTATGTCAAGAACATTAAATCTTTGAAAAAAAGAAATTGAAGACACTGGAAAGTGAAATGATCCCCCAAATTATAAGACACTTCTATGTTTAATTTTTTTTATTTTTTAAAAAAAATTAATTTTATGTGTATGGTTGCTTTGTCTGCACATATGCTTTATAATATGTGAGTGTGTAGTGTTCCTAGAGACCAGAAGAGAGTGACTACCACGTGGGTTTTGGAGTTGAACTTGAGTCCTTTGGAAGAGCAGCCAGTGCTCTTAACTGCTGAGTCATCTCACCAGACCATGCATTTAAATTTCTATTGCATTACTTAATTTCTGATTTTTTTTTTGTTCTAAATTTGAGGTTTGTGTTTGGGAATTTTAAAGTTAAACATAATTAAAGCTCCACTAAGTCTGCCAAGGCCAAAGGAGGGCACTGATTCTCCTGGAACTGGAGTTAAAGGCAGTTGTGAGTAGCCTCAGACAGGTGTTGTCCTGAGAGCTGCTGGTTGCAAGAGGCTGTGAGAATATACTTCCCTGGAGCAGACCTGGGAACTGGCCTTCCCTGGTCTGCATTAGTGTTGGGGAATGAATTTGGTCCTCTGCAAAATACAGTAACTGCTTTAATGGCTGGCCAGTATCTTTAGCACCCCCTATCATGACTTAAATCTTTATATTTAAAATACTATAGGTAGACTCCATCTACGCTTATAATGCAATATTGCTTAAAATAGCCACTTTTGCCTATACCCACATTTTGTAGAACTTTGGTGTAATACTGATTTCTGTAATTTTCTCCCCTAAGTCTAAATTTCACTGTACTTAGCTCTGAATAAAATATCATTTCTAAGATAAATGGTATCTGTTCATATCACTATGTGGCTATTCTTTTCTGATATATTAATAAATTAGTCAGCTACTTAGGGTCAAACACAGCATGATCTCTCAGACTTTCTCTGGCCCGCTTTGACTCTTTCTTTCCTTCCACAGTGATTCACAAATTACTTTAAGTATAAAACTCTTTTGGGAATGAATTCTCAAATCAACATTCACAGGATCTGCAAGCATTGGTATACACGAAATAGGATCAGCAGTGAAATTGCAATTACAAAATTTTCTGACATACTGTTGTTTCCATTTACGGCATAAGGTTCATTGAATAAATGTTCTGAATGTTTACCGTAATATTTGCATCTTGCTTATAACAAATTGCTAACTGGTATGTTTACGGGGTAACATATGGGTCTCAGATCTTTAGTTGGCAATGGTTAAACAAATCCTAGATTTTTTACACACAAATAAATGTTTGAGAAAGAAACTACCC
Source organism: Alexandromys fortis (assembly GCF_014885135.2). Taxonomy (NCBI): domain Eukaryota; kingdom Metazoa; phylum Chordata; class Mammalia; order Rodentia; family Cricetidae; genus Alexandromys; species Alexandromys fortis. Next base: position 5,466,808 of record NW_026067905.1, on the reverse strand, counting down.
ATTTTATGTACTCATATGTCCATTTGGATGAAGATCATAAAGGAGTTGCTAGTTCTAGTGGTCATAAACCTATCCCATGATAATTTCTGTTTAGTTGTAGGGGTTTGTTCAGCTACCTCTGCATATGCTGAAGTCCATGTAAATAAACTTCTCATTTGTAGAGAGGCCAGATGGACATTTCCTAAGTGTCAAGCTTTCCTTCCATGTGTAATAATGCTGCTTGCGGCATTAATACTTTCTAGAATTACCCTCCACAATAAGCTAGTCACCCACCTTTGTGAAGAATTCTAAAAATGGGCCATCGTGTTCACACTGAATTACGTACATAACCATCACATTTATTATTTCAGATTTATTTTGTGGATTACAAATTGATTAGTTAAAACTGGCACTTTGAAAAAAAAATGTATATAAACTGTTATTAGTTTGGAGTGTACCAAATAAGATCCCTCTACATATCAGTTTTCATAACCTCCACTGTGTAATAATCTAAAATGAAAGTTAATAGGCTAGTAAAATATTGATATTTCTGTAACTTTCTTATTAAAATAGGAAGATAATTTATTTTATCTTAATTATGCTTATTTACATGTAAGAGGAGGAATTTAAATTCACCACACATCTTATATTACCTTAGAAGTAATAATAACCTGAATTCGCAAGTTTATCTTCTTAACATTGCTTGCACCTGGGCTACTATCCCTTATATCACTGAGCATGCTCAGTTGCATTCCCAACTTTAAGCTCTGGCTCTTCCCTAGTTATGCCAATCAAAGCATGGCAACACTTTTGCTTGACTTCCAGGACAAAAGCAATCCAGTAGATTACTGACACTGTCATAAATATTGATAAACAAATTGTTACCTATCATTTTAAAAGAAAAAAAGAAGTCAAATAAAGCAACACAGTTGAAGTTTGCCTTACTCATGTTTCATGCTTAGCTACACTTCTGGACATTAAGTTTAATATAGAAAATTCCAGTGGTCCCAGCTTTGTAACCTGTTGTATGGTGTAGCAGGAACTTGTGGAGAAAGTAACTCTTCGAAGGCATGCCTTTGAAAGTAACTGTGTCCCCAACACTTTTCTCTCCACCTGACTTCCCTGAATTTAGTCACATTCTCCCAGGCAGATCATGCTCCCATGATAATCTTTCTGACCACACCTCTACAGCACTGTTTAAGCCATAGCACACTGAAATCTTAGATTGTATGCCTGAATTTTTCTTCTTTACTTTTACATTATTTATTTCATGTTTTAACATAGCAATGAAAAATCTAATTAATATTGGATATTTCTCAACCACATACATACAAAATTTCAAAAATTTAATGGTATAAAACTGGACTCTCTGAACATGGTGGACAATGAGGGCTGATGAGAAGCCAAGGGCAATGGCACTGGGTTTCCATCCTACTGCATGAGCTGGCTTTGTGGGAGCCTAGCCTGTTTGGATGCTCACCTGCCTCGACCTGGATGGAGGGGGGAGGACCTTGGACTTCCCACAGGGCAGGGGGATGGAGTGGGGGGGAGGGGGAGAGGAATGGGAGGAGGGGAAGGAAAATGGGAGGCAGGGGGGTAGGCGGAAATTTTTTCAATAAAATAAAAAAAGGACACACATAGACAGTAAAAGAAAAAAATTAAAAAAAAATAGAAACAAATACTATATGATGACAATTTTATTGATTCTGGTAATTAAAGTATTCTTAAAGTTCATGATAACCATTGATATGGTTTGTCACATAAGAAAATAGAAGATAAAAAAATTTGAGATCATTTCAAAAGATAATAAAAAATACACCTACATTCTCAAACGTAGAAAATGATCAAACTGAGAAACTCAAGATGGAAAGACATCACATTAATCCCATTGATAATATTTATCTTAACTAAGGATAATTACAAGAAAAAAATAAAACATCAATAGCTAAAGCAAGACCTAAGATCTGATATATTCTCTACATTCGGAGGGAGTATGGTATGACAGGAAGAGTTTAATCTCATGCTGATATCCTGCAGGAGTTAAAAAAAGCAAACAAACAAACAGAAATTATAAGCATATTCATTGGTTTATTTTAATTACCTTAAACTAGAAATACCTCAAAAAACCCATTGTCCCATAATCTCTTCTCAATATCATGTGAGTAGTACTAGTCATTCAAATAAGGCAAGACAAAGAAATAAAAGCTATAAATATCATTGTGTTAATATTTACAAAATAACATAATTGTGCATATAGAAAACACTAAACAAATGACAAAACTGTAGCTCAATGTAACAATTTAGTTAGTTCATACAACTCAGGATCAAAGCAATAGTTAAAAGAAGAAATAGGAAGGGATGGGAATGAACAGAATGTGTTGTATAGGGGTAGGGTATTGTTAAAGAGCAAATTCAATTAATAAAAAAGATTTCCAAGTGAGAACACAAAAATCGATTTGGGGGGTGGTTATCTTTTTTGTCTTCTCATATAATACATCCCGACCACAGCTTCCCCCCTCCCAACCCTTCAAACTCCTCTTGCCCCAGATACACTGCTCCTCCATTTCTCATCAGGAAAGAACAGGCCTTCCAAAGCTATCAACTGAGCACAACTTAACAAGGTGCACTAAGTCTAGGCACAAACACTTATTCATGTTAAGACTGACTGAGGCAACCAAGTAGGAGGAAAAGGGTCCCAGTAATAGGTAAAAGACTCATAGATACCCCCATTCCCACCATTAGTAGTCCCACTGAAACGCCCAGCTAAACAGCCACAACTTGCATTCAGAGGACCTAACATATACCAATAGAGGCTTGACTACCACTTTAGTCTCTGTGAGGCCCTATGAATCTACTTAGTTGATTTTGTGGGCAATGTTCTCCTGGTGTCCTTGACTACTCTGTCTCCAACACTTTTTTCTTTCCCTCTACAGGGTTCCCCAAGTTCTGACTAAATTTTGAATTTTGGTCTCTGCATCTGCTCCCATCTGCTGATAGAAGTCTCTTTGATGATGATTGGCTCAGACACTGATCTATGAGTATAGCAGAATTTCATTAGCAATCATTTGATTTACTTCTTATTATTTAATCATATCTAATCTATCTATCTAATCTATCCATCCATCCATCCATCTATTCATCCATCTATCCATCCATCCATCCATCCATCCATCCATCCATCCATCTATCTATCTATCTATCTATCTATCTATCTATCTATCTATCTATCTATCTATCTATCTTGGCCAGTGGTATTTGGTTCTACCCTGTGTATTTGGACAATCCAGCTTCTGATTCCTAGCCATCCAGGCAGTGTTGGGCATGGGTTCCTTCTTGCTTTCTAGCGAGATCCATGTGTCCTCTTGCTTGAGCCTCCTTGCTATTTATCTTTTCTTAATAATTAAATGAGACAGTTAAGTGTAGGAAAATGATTCTGTTCTGATGAGCAGCATTTATTGGGTCAACTTGTTTCTCAGGCAAGTTGCTCAGAGGCCCTCCTGTACATTTTGTATCTCTTCTCCTACTCCTCTCATTTCCATGGTTCAGAAGTTGAAGAACAAAAATGACCTAAAAATATTGCTCTAAGAATAGCTGAAAACTTATTAATATGCCTTGGCACAGTGTAAGGAATATTAATGAGATGTTCTCCTCTTGAGAAATCTGTTGGCTTCTGAAAAGGGATTTCCTGTTAGTGACATTTAGACACGTCACCACCAAGTTTTTGATAGTGCTCTTCAAGTTTATAGCATTTCAGCATTATGTATTGCTGTCAGGAGTTCTTTTTTGACTCAGGTACTTATGACCTCTGCTGTTTAACCATATGTATGTTTTGCAGTCTGCTGAGTATTTCTCTGAAATGTGGGATAATAAGCCTCACTATATCAGTAGTGCTAGACATAGGCCAAGTCACTTTCTCACATTGTGTGTTATGTGGTGATCCCTGAGTTCACAGGATATATTTCCATTCATGTTGCTGATTCACAAGTGCCACAGGTATATGCTCATAGCATCCTTTTTATGTGTGATCCTGAAACTGTAGGCCCTCTAGTAAAACTTGGTGTAAATCAAGAGCAGATCAGAAGTCAAGATTTGGGAAATATGAATATTTGGGCAGTCCTCATAGCAGTTGTTAAATGTGGTTAAGGAGGGGATTTTGGGAAATGGAGATGATGAAAGTATGAAGAAAGAAGGGAGTGAGAAGTGAGGGAGGAAAAATTAGGATGGAAGAGAGTAGGGGAGATAATTCTGGAAGGGAAAATGTTGAATTTTCTGCTGACATTAATGTCAATAAAGACACATTAGATTGGTGAAAGTAGGAGATAGGAGGAGAAATGTGAGCAATTTCAGTGCAATTCGGGAAGAAACTGAGGGATGCACAATTCTGGAAATGGAAAGAGATTTGATGAAGCTGTGTTTCCAGAAGATTAATTTTATAAGCACTATGAAGAGTGGATTGGCATGAAACTGGATTGAGAGAACAGCTAGCTGCATGTTGAAATAATCCATGTGTGAAGTTATGAGAAGCAGGGCAAAATGGGAACTGCTGAAATGGAAACAAGGAAAAAGGAGAAGGAGTCGTTAGCAGAATAGCAGCAGTCTGGCTTTATAGTATGCTAACTGAGATGAGGAGGCTCAACTGACCATCATAGCTTTAGCTATGCTTATAAGACTTTGTGTGTCTCATTCTGTTTCTACAATAGAGGATTTACAAATAGTCAACCCCATATGTAAAGTTCTCTCTGCTCTAAAATAACCTATCAGTTGCCATAATGTGCTTTGATTGTTTAATGGAAATGGTTACTTTCTTGTTTCTAACTGAACTTGTGGTTTCCTAGAGAAATCCCTTATCTTCTCTCTGAAAATTCATCAGACATTGCAGTTCTTCTTAACAAAATACTTTGTTAAGTATTTTGTTACATACACCTTACATATGAAAAGGCCCAAAATGGTATACTACTCTGAGCCAAAGATGCACACACAGATAATCAGATAATTTAAAGCATTATCAACAATTAATACCTAGACTCCCTAATAATATTGTGCTTCTAAGATCTGAGGAATGCCCACTGATTGCTGAATCCATGCCTCCCTCTCTACTGAAAGTTGAATTTGATTCCATTTCTCCTAGGTGTGCCTGTGGCCACATTATTGCCAATGAATCATTGGCACTAGTGATTAACACTATTTTCAGACTGTGACAACATAATTATCCACATCTGCATTTCTATACTGTGAACAGAAGTCATTCTATGTATGCCATTTTCAATTTGTCTTGAAAAGTGTATGTCAATGTTATGGAGATCTCAATTGGAGATACTGGAGGACTATGCAAGTTCTACCTCCATAGTATATCTTGAGCTCTAATGTGAAGGAGTTACACACTTAAACCACTGAACAACTTGACACGTATTTATTGGAACAGTTAGTCATACTAATGTAAGGTACAAAGTTTCTCTACAAAAAATAATGTTACTTGAAAAAAGTGGAATCATGGCCAAGATTTGATTTCTTGAAAATGACTGTAAAATCAGGTCAAGCATAATACTATAGTCAAAGTTAAAAATGGTTTGTGTAAAATGCATGTCTAAAGTTTGCAGAAACTTCTGGTGAACATGGCCAAGGAATAGCTGCTCTCTTAGGTGGACTGTACCAGTGAATATTTTAAGGGCTGATGACAGAAGTTCATATTGAGAGCCACAGAATTATATTCTGAATATAAAGTTAGTGTGAGAAGCAGAGTCAAGGACAGGCACAGTCATAAACTACAGAGAACACCAAATGAACATGTTCTTCCTGGTTTTCTATTTGCTCCCTGGGAAGGAGGTAGCCTATTTTCTCCCCTATAATGGACTGATATTACCCAAAACACTTTGTGCAAAAATGAACCCTCTCTTTTTACAAGTTAATTATCTCAAGTCTTTAGTTTCAATAATGTAAAGCAGAATAATGCAGTTATGGGAATTCTTAAAGTCTATGATGAGAGTCTTGTGATTGCTGAGAGGTGGAAAATGAGGAGAAATTCAGAGTTAGCATGGAAAATAGACTAAGTTGAACATGAGAGGCAGAATTGTCAATGAATTCAAACAGAAAGAATCTTCAGTATGCCACAGTGTGGGAGGAAACCTCAGCAACAGAAGTCCCCAAATAAGAATGTTGACCCTGAAAGTTACGAACCTGGAAGAGAAACAAATCATGTTGTAACAATACTTAATCTAGAGCTCAAGTGAAACAAAACATTTGATGAAATTCAATGGAAATAAAATGTGCCATTTAGGATCTTAGAATGGTCTACAAGACAGAAAAACTGCTATATATTAAATTCACAGTAACATTAGTTGCAGAAAATATAAATATTATTTTTCTTTTTTTTTTCCTTTTTGAATCAGAGAACCAGTATGTAGAACATTTATTTTCTCTCTTTTTCGTTTAGGTCATTTATGAGACTCTGCTTCAGTCATTGGTTGCAACTGGCTCACCTCAACTCTGGTTTTAAATCAGAAAGGGCCCATAAATATTTCCAATTTAATTAGTTCTGCGTTCTTATGGAAAATGGCACCCATATAAGAGACCAACTAGGAAAGCCCAATTATAGATTCATGAGTTTTATCTCAAACTAATGAGTTGCCATTATTCTAACTCTGTTGTGCAAAACAAGGCACACACAAAATTCATAATACTAGAATGTAACCTAATCATAATGCAAGAATAAAACAAAAAAATGACATCAATGTATAATTTCACTAGAGAAAAAAAAAAAACTTCAAATTTCAACTAAAGATCCACATGGACAATTTCTAAATAGTCAGCTACTGTGACATACTGGAGAAGATAACTGAGAAAGGACAAAGGAAAGAATGGAAGCTTTAAGAACACTCACTCAGACACCACTATGAATCTAGCAGAGTTAAAAAGTAAGGATTATTAGTGACTTCTGTGTCACTGCAGACAAACATAGGACAGAAACAACTAAAGGATGATTTATTATTTACCCTCAAAGGATTTCAGTTCACAATGAGTGAGGAAGTGACAAGCTCAGGAGGAGGGAGCCTAAGATGCAGACTATTCCACTCTTGCCAGCTCAGGGAAATGAGTTGGGCTGGAATTAGTGGTGGGTACATCCCTCAATGGCTCACCCCTTGTTGACTACTTCAATTAGCTCCACCTATGCACCAGAAAGTTCCACACCCCCCAAACTGTGATCACCAGCTGGAGAGGTTTTCAAACACATGAGCCTATGCAGGGCGTAGGATATCAAGCCAAAACAAAAAGCTAAAGGAGGAGGAGTCTGAAGAGTCCCTGGCTGATTTTTCATTGAAGAAAGTTGTGTCATGATATAAAGGACATTCTTAAGTCTGAGTGAGTTATGGCTTCAATGGCTACCTCTATAGTGCACACTGTCTTTGCTTGTAAGTATTAAAAAAAGAAAGCCCTATGGCTTTAGACTATGTAGAATGGTGTTTCCAAATGTCTAGGACTGAGTTTAATGTTCAAATAAATTTTCTTCCGTAGAAAAACTTTCCCAAACTGGCAGATTAAAGCCATGGTGGAGTGGTCAGGTAATCTTGAGAAAGATGAGGTAAAATCATGAATAAATCATGAAGATACACTCATGTCATGAGAGATGCTAGTGTCAACAATGGGGAGAACAATTGGGTAAAGTATAATCCTTTACAAAAAATAGAGAAGAGCTTTTGAATAATTTAATAAAACTCATGATAGCTTCAAACAAACATTTCTCTTCCTTTCAATTCTTCATACATTATCAGCCTGATAATCTGCTGTACAATTTTACCAAAAGTTTCAGTTTGCTATCATTTGGTACGACATTCTTTAAAAAAAAAAAAAAAAAAAACTTTATTTCTTTATTATCTATACAATATTCTGTCTGTGTGTATGTCTGCAGGCCAGAAGAGGGCACCAGACCCCATTACAGATGGTTGTGAGCCACCATGTGGTTGCTGGGAATTTAACTCAGGACCTTTGGAAGAGCAGGCAATGCTCTTAACTTCTGAGCCATCTCTCTAGCCCCATGACATTCTTTTTTTTAAAAAAAAAAAAATCAGCATATCAGCTTTTATCTTTCATTCATTGCTGGAATCACTCATTTAGGATAACTCAAATATTAATTTTATAAATACATGACTGAATATTAAAATACTTTATTAGCATTGAAAAAGTTTCTGAGGTAGGATTCCCCTCTGTGTGCTGTGAATACCATTAGTTAATAAAGAATCTGCTTTGGGCCTATTGCAGCACAGAATAAAGAAGGAATTCCAAGTTGATAGATGAGGAGAGAGTAGACAAAGTCAAAGAGAAACCATGAGCCTCTGTGGTAGACAGACGCCAGATGTTGGACAGAACATCACTAGTAGGACACAACCATGTGGCAATATACAGATTAATAGAAATAGGTTAATTTAAGATATACGAGCTAGTTAATGAAAATAGTGTGTTGTAATAATACAGTTTCTGTGTGATTATTTTGGGTCTGATAAGCCAAAAAACAAATGAGCAGCCTCCACCAACAAAATGGCACACCAACGCTAGCTGACTATATACAAGGGTGATGTGGTTCTTTTAAGAGAGGTCTTCCTGATTGTTACATTCAGTAGTTTTGATTCTCTCAGTTAATATTTCAGTTCCTTCAGAAAGGGACTGAAGCTTACTATCCAAATCAGCTGTTCCCTCTTCCATAGTAATGAGTTTCTCCTTAATATTAGCCACTAATGTTTCAGTTCCTACAGAAAGGGACTGAAGCTTATGATCCAAATCAGGTGTTTCCTTTTCCATAGTAATGAATTTCTCCTTAACATCAGCCTGTACCTTTTTTAAATTTTGCTCAGTTGATTGAGTCATGTTAAACAAAGATCTGTTCTCTTCCTGGAGAACTTCAAACTGATTCTTGAGAACATTGTTGTCATTCTCAATTGTTTTTAAGCGTTCAACCTCTGCCTTAAGGTTCCTTAAGAATCCTGGATTCATCTTGTAAAGACTTTATCATATTTCTATTATCAAACCATTTAGTGCCAAGCAAAACTACGAATCCCAGAAGGATTTATAGATGTGGGGTGATAGACACCTCTTGTAAAATCTCCCACATGGTACAATTAAAAAAAACTGTTAAATTCTTGAATGGTAATGTGTTCAGACATTTTTTTTTTTAATAAAAGATAAATTTTTTACCTGCAATGACCGGTTCCTGCCAGTGGTGGCAAAAGAAATGCACTTGAGTCCACGTGGCTGAGGCCAGAGCCAGTCTGAAACAACNAGAAGGGGTCTCTTTTTTTTTTTTTTTTTTTTTTTTTTTTGATTTTTTGAGACAGGGTTTCTCTGTAGCTTTGGAGCCTGTCCTGGAACTCCCTTTGTAGACCAGGTTGGCCTCGAACTCACAGAGATCTGCCTCCCTCTGCCTCCCGAGTGCTGGGATTAAAGGCACGTGCCACCACTGCCTGGCTAAGTCACTTTGTATCAGACCAAATCTGCTGCTCCGGCGGCTTTGTTGCAAAAACCCTAGGTACTTGAGCTTCCGCTAATTCAGGCAGCGGGATTCCACTGCAAACTTAGCCAAGGCAGGCAGGGAGGGGTTAATTGCTCAGGCAAGCAGGCGGGGAAGAATGGGCGTGTGTGGCCGAGTGTATCTCAGACTCAGCACTGGGGCCGGAGTCACGAACTAAAAAAATGGCACCCAGGAGCATGCTGTGTTAGCTAGCAGGCTACACGCTTGAATCCAATCACGCTTCCTGAGCTCCGTAGCTAATCTTGCTTGCAAAGGCTGGGAAAGATCGAACTTGCACCCCCAGTGCCGGGATGGGGGCAAAATAGCCCGACGTTGGATGCCAAAATGTAATGGCGTAAATGAATGCAGACAGATTGTAACAATATATACAGCTTTAATGGGGAAATAGACTTACAGAACCACCATTCCGGCGGAGACCAGGAAAGCAGAAGAAGCAGCTGGGAGCATGCTCTCCAGATTTATAGGTAAACATTAGCCCGAGGCGAACACACCCCTAAGCGGCTGGACTCATCCCTACACTCCTGACAGCACCAATCTACTTCAAGAGGAAGATGGGCATCGAAGAGGATCCATATGGAGTTTGTTAACCATTTGGGCAAGGAACTGCTCTTGTCTGGACTGCTTGATGTTATGCTGTATAAACTGGACATGCAGGGCCCACAGAGAAATGACTGTTGAACTTGCCTAAAGGTGAGATGATCCTCCAGGGTTCCTGCTTTGTGAACGAGTCTGCCAGACATTCTGTAGGATACAGGAGAAAATACTGACAAACTGCCAATATAGGTGGAACTTTCCTTGAAATTTCTTGCTTTGTAGAAAAGTCTGCTGGATACTATGGGCCTATAGGCTGAATATGGCTGCCCCAATGTTATAGAAGAACTTAGGGTGACTGTACAAGCAGCATGATGTCCCTGTCAACTCTAGAGTTTTGGAAACTACTTATAATGCACTTCCTGTTTACTTAGGTAACATTATATCCTTTTGGAGACTTTGATGGACTTTAACAGAACAGATAGTTATAATTATAGTTTTCCTTAGTTATGATAAAAGATGAGGTAGATATAAATATTGTACTGTAATTCTTAGTTGATAATTGTTTTGTTCTATGTAAACTTGCTATGCTAAAGTCAAAACCTACCTTTTTAATTAGAAAAGCAGAAGTGATGTGGAATTTCACTTTTTATGCTATAAATACCTTTGGCTAATAAAGAATCTGCTTTGGTCTTATTGCAATGAAGATAGAGGATGAGAGAATAGGCAAAGTCAAAGAGAAACCATGTAGCTGCTGCAAGAGACAGATGCAGAATGTCATATGGAACCTTACTGGTAGACCACAGCCATGTGGTGATACAAAAGATTAATTATAATTGATTAATTTAATATGTAAGAGATAACCAATAATAAGTGTGAGTTAATAGGACAAGAAGTGTAGTAATAATACAGTTTCTGTGTGATTATTTTGTGTCTGGGTGGTCAGGAAATAAACAAGCAGCAAAAAGTTTCATAGATTTGTTACTTAGAGATCATCTGACCATATTTCTTGATAAAGTGACTGACTTCATCATTGGTCTTTGTATACAATTCAGTATTTCAAACTAAGAATTAGTTCATTTAATTGTAGCCACTGTTCTTAATTTAAATGTATAAAACTTTTATTAATATTAGTATTTTCTGGGTCTCAACTAATTCTGAGATTTAAATATGGTAAGAATATTCTTGAACATATACCATTCTTCCTGACTTTGCAAGATGCTTATCCCAGAGGGTGAAAGCATGTGTGCTTGTTAATTCAGACTCTTGCTTGGTGTCTTGGTTCTTCCTTTCATAAGAAATTGCTACCCTCCTGCTTGCTAGATCCCTTCATTAAGGAACAATGATTGTTGAAGTAACACTCCTATCTGCATCAATAGAAGTAATTCCCTAATTGGATTAGAGGGGAAATTGTATGTTGGTCACTGATCCAAAACTTTTTTTCCTGTATTTAGGCCAGAGGTTCTCAGCCTATAGATCACAATCTCGTTGAAGGAGTCACATATCAGATATCCTCTATAACAGATATTTATATTACAATTCACAACAGTAGCAAAATTACAGTAATGAAGTAGCAATGGAATAATTTTATGGTTGGAGATCACTACTTGGCTCTAAAGGGGATCCTAGGTATCCACGGGGATGTCCCCAGCTAGGTCCTTGGGCAGCTGAGCAGAGGGTGCCTGAACTGGACTTGCCCCAATATCACACTGATGATTATCTCGAATATCACCATAGAATCTTTTCTGGAGACGTATGGAGATAAAGATAGAGACCCTCATCAGAGCAACGGACTGTTTAAGAGCAGAAGTTTAAGAACAGAAGGAGAAAGAAGATGAGCAAGGAAGTCTGGACCGTGAGGGGTTGGTCCACCCACTGAGACAGTGTGCCTCTTCTAATGGGAGCTCACCAAAGCCAGCTGGACTGGGACTGAAAGAGCATGTGATCAAATCGGACTCTCTGAATGTGGCTTACAATAGGGGCTGACTGAGAAGCCATTGATAAAGGCAAGGGGACTTGTTTCTACTGGCTTTTTGGGACCCTGGTCTATTTGGATGCAAATCTTCCTAGGCCTGGATTTAGAGGGGAGGGCCTTGGACTTCTCACAGCATAGGGTTCCCGCCTTCTGTTAAAGAGGGAGGGGGAGGGAGGACGGGGATGAGGAACAGGAGCAGGAGGAGAATGGGAGCAGGGGAGGAAGTGTAAATATTTGAATGGAAAAAATAAAAAAAATATAAAAAAAGAAGTTGTATTCATAAAAGAACAGCTAGGTAGAAACTCAATAATGGCTGTGATTGCTCAAATAAAAATAATGTGTCTTATTTAAGATTGTCTTTTTTTAGGAACACTTGTTCACAGACGCATCTCACATACTTGAAGTCAGCCTAAGAAGTAAAATATTAAAACTTAGATCTACTATTGATAATCTTTTATTGACAATAAATTGCATATTTTTGAATTTTTAATATTCTTAAAATTAATAGAAACCTTGTTGTTGCAAATAAGTACATTTCTTTAGTTTATATTCAAACCTTTCTGAAATTAACATAAACTGAACACAGATTATTTCTTTAATTTGTTGAAATAGATCTCGACTTTTATTACACATTTTCAAATATCCTTTTCAAATTATTCATTTTCAATGTGTTTGTGTGTGTATGTGGATGAATGGGCACATGCATGTCAATATGTGCATATGAGTGCAGGGACCCAAGGAGACCAGGTGCTTCAGGTTCCTAAGATCTGAAGTTTCAGAAGATTGCAAGCTGTCTGACCTGAGTGCTGGGAACAAAATGAGTTCCTCTGCAAGAAAGGGACACTCTCTTAACCACTGAGCCATCTATCCAGGCCCTATGTAGCCTAAATCTTAACAAAAGGGAATTAAATTGTCCACACCTCACTGAAATGCCTCATGTGATATACCTTCTAAGGGGTCTAGGTATTATATATGAAAATAAGTTCCTTTTAAAAAGCAAAACTCAACCTAATTGGTTTAAAATGGCTTAAGACATGAGTTTCTTTGGCACATTACCTTAGTTCTGTTTTGATGGTTAGTAAGGAGAAAAGACAGAACAGGATTTGAATTAATTATGGAAACTTATAGACAATAAATATCTCTCTTTCATGTTACTTTTGTGTTGCAATTATATGTGCACATTCATGTATGTGACAAGATGAGAAGAAAACTTTTGTTGTAGACCCTTCTGTTCCATCCTATTTGAAATAGGGTCTCCTATTTAGTATTTTGTGAGCTTCTTGGGGATGCTCCTCTCTCTCTCTCTCTCCCTGCCCCCTCTTTTCCTTTCTTCCTGTATAAATAATGGAATTATAGACATGTGATACAGCATCCATATTCAATGGGGCCTCTAAAATTTTGAACATGGGTTATTATAATTGTTTAATAAGTCTTTTTTGCCCATGGAGTTAACCCTTCATCCCTGGGCTGTAAATTCTTATCCAAGACATGTACCTCACAAGTTGATATAAAGATCAAATACAATAATTTATTTAAAAGATTTGATATACTTTACTTACTAAGATATAGTGCTTATTTTGTAAACAAACATTTGTATAATATGTGGCATGGACAATTTAATGTAGGTCTTACACATGCAAGGCAAGCAATCTACTACTAAACTATAACCTAATTACTAATCATGATATTAATGTTGTCACAAGTTGAGTTACTGAGCATATTTTCTCTAAGGAAAAAGTGATTTTATAAAGCAAAACTGAGGCAGGCATGTTGGCACATGGCTACACTTCCAGCACTTGGGAAGCAGAAGTTGTAGAAACATTTAAGGTTGAAGCTATAATGGTTACAGATGATCTGCTACACAGAAAAACCCTGTTTCAAAAGGAAGAAAATTTAAATCCAGAGTCCTACACACTTTTGAGTTAGTTAAATTATAACCTTCTATTTCTCATGTTCTATTAGATACACTTCTAATAATTAATTCATTGTACAGAAAAATAAAAACCATGATTTTAATTGCATATGAAACTAATGAAGGTACATGTTTATTTACTAAATATTTGCTAATTTTTGTTACATTTTGCAAAGTATTTCATATACTGGTACTATACAAAAATTTTTTAGTAACTCAGATACAGACAGAAATCCTTTTCAATACTTCTGCAATAATTATTCATTGCACAGAAAAAATCTCAGATCTATAATTAAGATTTTAGAATATTTTAATGTAATGAATTCTACATTTCCCATAAAATTTGGAAGAAAACTTTCAAATTACTGAAATATTGGATTCTCTCATAGTTTTCTTTTTTCTCCTCTTCTAAAAATTAATTTTTTAAAACATTAATGTATTATTACTTTTAATTATGCACATATATGTGTGGGTATGTTCATATGAGTACAAGTGACTGCTGATCCTTGAAGAGGGAGGTTGAAACTTCTGAGACTATATAGATGAGAATTATAGATGGCTATAGATGACAAAATGATGTAGAGTATCAAACTGGGCTCCTCAGCAAGAGTACTATGTTCCTTTGACTACTGAGCCATCTTTTCTCCACCACCCAAGCTTTATTTGTTTTCAATTATGTGTGTGTATTTGTGATTGTGAAGATTGAAGTCCCATGAGTGTAATGTTAATAGAAGCGTAGGTGCCAGAAGATGGCATCAGAAGCACAACCAGTGTGGGTGCCAGAAATTACCTGGGTCCTTTGGAAGAACAGTTTTTTTTTTTTTTCTCATCACCACAGAGCAATTTATTCAGTTTCCTAATCTGCTTTTAAATTCTATAGCTTTTAACTTTCAAATGAGAAAACAATACCACACTGTAGATGGAAGTTTCTATTTTACCTGGTCCCATAGCTCTTCAGTCCTAAAGAAACACACAAAGGCTTATATTAATTTTATAAACTCTTTGGCCTATTAGCTCAGGCTTATTATTTACTGGCTCTTACAGCTTAAATTAACCTATAATTCTTGTCTATGTTTAGCCACGTGGCTTGGATGGAATCCTTTCTTACTGCAGCATTTTCATCTTGCTTTTTCCATATCTGGAGGCCACAGCAGACTAAACTTTTACTCTTCCCAGACTTCTCCTAGTCTGGCCACCTCACCTATATTCCCTGCCTGGCTACTGGCCAATCAGCATTTTATTAAACCAATGCATGTGAGAAATCTTTACAGGGAACAAGAGAATTATCCCAAAGCATCCCCCCTTCTTTTTTTTCCCTTTCAAAAAAAAAAAAAAAAAAACCTGTGAATCTAATCTCCTCTTTTTAGCTTTTTCCCGACCATTATCCATAACAACTTGAAACCATCCATTTTTGAACCACAATCCAATTTTTGGGGAATATAGGCATAGGTTACTTCCTACTGTTTGGAGGTACTGATAATCTTACGGGGAACTAACAAAAATTTAAGATTATGGTCAACGCCTGACTAGAGTATTTGGTAAAGCTGAATTACTTCAGCCAGCAGTCTTGAGGTTGTTCTTGATGTAGAACTCAGAGGAAACTGCAACAGACATCTTCTGAAACATTGGATGATGTAGGCCATCCTTTCCCACTGGAGATTTTCTTTGATCAAACCTATTTTTTTTTAAACCGAGAATGAATCCACAGCCTCTTGCTTACTGTGAAAACAAAAGAAAACCCTCTTCTCCAAAGTCACATATATTTGACTTAAATTTTGACGTCAAAGCATTATCAAAACGTATAGGTGGAATTGATCCAGCAGCATTTACAATGAGGTGACCTTTAGCAGTTTTTGCTTCTTCCTCAGCAGTTAAACAATTCTGACAATGCAATAACATACAGTATCCAGACTCTC
The DNA here is from genome assembly GCF_014885135.2 of Alexandromys fortis. Taxonomy (NCBI): domain Eukaryota; kingdom Metazoa; phylum Chordata; class Mammalia; order Rodentia; family Cricetidae; genus Alexandromys; species Alexandromys fortis. The sequence continues at coordinate 5,450,978 of NW_026067905.1, read as the reverse complement.
TGTGTAATTTTCATATTTATGTGGCTTTTTTCACACTCTATTTCCCTTACTTTTATTTTTTAATTTTTTTTTTTTTTTTTTTTTTGTTTTATGAGACAGGGTTTCTCTATGTATCTTTGACTGTCGTAGAACTCACTCTGTAGGTCGGGCTAGCCTTGAACTCAGAATTCCACCTACCCCTGCCTCTCAAGTGCTGGGATTAAAGGCATATGCCACCATACCCAATAACTATATTTCATTTTTAAAGGACTTTTGTTATCCATTTTTTTTTATCTCCTAAGCCTATTTGTACATTTAAACACACTGTAAACCATTTTTTGTCTGTGTCAGTCTTTACTGTATATTTTTCTTTTTCTGAGCACATGTATCTTTAATTCTCTAAGCAATATGACTAGAATTAAATCTGCAGCTTTGGTGTCTAGCTCCACCCCATTTTTTGGCTTCCTGAGAATCTAGCTTCATAGAAGAGGTACTTACAGGAGCCATGTTTTTTACTACAATGCTGTGGATATTTTAGGCCCATGCCACCACCAAGAAACCTGATGCCAGCTACTTATATACAACATAAAAGTGTTTGGTGGCAAAGCCTCTTAAAAGAGCTGCAAGGTTTTTGCCACTAACACTGAGTCAGGAAGCCATTCATAAAGGAGCCATACCTCTGCTTACTGCCAGCAAACAGAGTTTACCAGAGAAATGATGGTTACTGAGAAACTTTGCCTGACTCGTTTCTTGTCTGTCTGGAATCCTTAAAAAAGAAAAAAAAAAACCCTGTCTCAGGCTTCATGTGGAAATACTTGCCAAACATTTGGGCACCATTTGTAGATGAAAATCTTTGTCCCCCAAATCCTGTAGCCATTCACACAGAGGCTCATATTAATTATAAACTGCTTGGCTTATTAACTCAGGCTTATTATTAACTATCTCTTACAACTTAAATTAACCCAAAATTCATTTCTCTATTTAGCCACATGGTCGCCCCACCTATACTTCCTGCTAGACTTCTGGTTAATCAGCCTTTTATTAAACCAATACAAGTGACAAATTTCTACAAGGTACAAGAACATTTTCCCATGCCACTGTATATAATCTTTACAAAGTAATTCTATGTACCAATTTCCTTTCTTTCTACCTTATACCCAAATAATTTCTATTTTGCACTTAGTCCTTGTTGTCAACATCCTATGTTCCTTGCTCAGTTAAGTTCCTAATTGAACTCTTTGTAGAGCTATGATTTGATAGGAGAATTTCTATAAAAACAGCAACATTCTTGAATTTGTACTTTACCAAATAATTGACTTAAAGCTTGTCTAGTTTTCTGGCTAGAATTGTGTTATTTCTACTATAACTGACTAAAAGTGTTGTCTTATATGAAAAATACAGACTTCTTCATTAAGTTGCAGTCACAACCCACAACACAGTTTTCAAGAACTTAAGAAGCATAAGTGGTAAATATTTTTATAATATTTCAAGTTTCTATAAATATTAAGGAATTCAATGATAAATATACATTTAGAAACACAAAAAGATGGAGTTAGAGATGAAACTCAGTGTTTGCTCATCTTACATGGATTTTTGGGTTCAATTTCCTGTACCACATAAATCAGAAATCATAGCACAAGCCGACAATTCAAGTGTGTATGAGTTGGAGTCAGAAAAGCAGAAACTCAAAATCAACTTGGCTATACAGAAAATTAAAGTTTAACCTGGATTACATGAGATTTTGTGTTTAAAAAATATCAGCAATTATTTAATCCTTAACATTATTAAGGTAGCATTGTCATCCTAATTGTATTTGCTTTTAAATGGTGAAATTCCTTCCTTATAAGGTCACTTATGGAGGAAGGATATGGAAGACTTGATTTTAGTTCAGAGCCATCTCAAATACACACACACCTACATACATACAAACATACATGCATACATACATATACACCTATTTTCTGTGTGTGTGTGTTGCGTTTCATATACATTATTCCTCTGGAAACATATATTTACTCTCTTCTTTTCTCTCATTGTTTTTTCACCCTGAATTTTTTTCCATCTATGTAATTTGAGTTGTGTTCCACAACACTACATTTTTTTTTTGTTTGTTTGTTTTTTGCCTTTTCTTCTCACTTTTTTTCACCACTTGATCATTTATGTATAGTCCCATGTTTGGTGTGTATGATAAACAAATTGAAGGATTATCATGAAGTCTGTTGCTTCCATGCACACTCAGTAACCAAAGTAGAATAAAATGGCTTTATGTACCATTAAAAATCAAACTCAAAAGACTGGGTGTTTGTAAAATTACCTAGGCACCAAGAAGCTATCGGTCAAATAAAAACACAACAACGCATTGCAATGATTAAAAAGGGAATGAAGAGTTTCTTAGCTGTCTCTAGCACATGGAATACTTTTCAAATATTATTTAAATCTTTTTTTAGGTTTTTCAAGACAAGGTTTCTCTTTATATAACTCTCACACAGCCATCATTGAAAAAAATGCTTCAAAAAAGTCAGTAATAGATTCCTAATTGTCATGTTACTATTTCTTACAAGCTGGGAATCAAATTAAAGACTGACTTCAAAAATCAATTTTTTTTTTCTAACTGCCCTTACATATCCTGGTAATTCCTCATCCTTTGAACAGAGGAAAATATGGCAAAAGTTGGTTATTCGGCTAATTATAACACTTAAAAATTGTTTAATGAAAGAGATGAGAGTAAAATCAAGTCTCTCAAATCAAGTCGATCATCATTTTTTTTTTTTATCTTGATACATTGGCTTGCTACCTAATTGGCTAGTGGTTGGAACTGATTGGCAGGTGCGACAAAACTCATTAAATCAACTCATCTTTAAAAAGAAATGATTGCTATCTAAATATGGTATTAAGCTTAAGGATTCTCATATGTGTTGTAATTGACTCAATCTCCAGGGATGTAAGCCAACTTTGCATTAAAAATGAAAGAGTCCACTAAAATCATGCACATGTCTCATGATGGGAATTTTCAATCATTAGACAGTAACATCTTTCATAGGAAGGTCTATTCTAAATATATAACACACACTGTAATAATATGTGTTTAAGAAGACTATTGAGATTTTCATATAATTTTTTCTTTAAGTAATGAACTGGAGAAGATATAAGAATATTTCTCTAACAGAGTGACTTGCACTCCTCTGCACTACTGAACCCAGGGAGAGAATTCTTCCTACACTTGCGTTTCTGCATTGGCTGATGTCTGTTTTTATCCAGTGTATCTGTAGAGTGAACAATCATGGAGAAGAATGACAGAAACTGTGTTTCAGGAAAAAGGTTTGCTCGCCGTCTTGGGACATAGGATTAATACCTCCATCTGGAGCTCAGAATATTCATGGTGCCATATAGAAGGTTTTGGTTATATCCAAGAAATGCTCTCTAAAATTTTTCTCTCAAATGAAGGTGTTGCCTACAGGCAAAAGTCTGGCTAGCTCAAGTGTTAGGAGCAGTACACTGTCTGTGACCCAGGAGAACAGTAGCTTTCACCAAATTCAAGCTCTGCTAAGCTAACATGTCAGCATGTACACAGACACTGGTCTGCTCAGAGCCATCTACAGTGAACAGAAAACTAATTCCTTAAAACACCTCTAAAAAATAACACAAGCTCTTATCTAGGAAGCAGTTTGCAGGGAGGATATATCTTTGGGTGAAATTGTTGAACCTCAGATTTCTCTGATCCTGGGCTAGCCGATTCATTTTATATAGTCTCAAGAATAAATTACAAGTAATGTGGTATTTAAAATTCTATTCTTTATTTCTCAAACTGTTTTTTTATTTACTATTTAGTCTAGATTTCAAAGATAAATTTAAATTTTGACTTTTTAATATCTTATACTTTTTACTTCTCTGTGTTTTTCTAAATATTTTTTCTTTATTCATGAAAATTTTGTACATAGATCAGAGGAAATATATTCATATCCCCCCTCTAATTTCATGGGAGCTTTTGATTACCCAATTAGTCCTGCCAGTGCATGCACGGGTATGGGCCCACGGAGACCTGTCAGTATCCATTGAAAGAGAATGACTCTCCCTTCCCTGACAACTATCACAGGCCAATACCTCCTCAGTATGGGGAGGGGCTGAGAGAGCATTTCTCTCATCTATTTGGGAATTCCAGTTGGTTTGAACTTTCCACTTCTTGTGCAGATGAGCACAGCTGCTGTGATCACGTGAGTTCAAAGGCCATACCTTATCCAGAAGACAGCACTGTGTAGCATTCTTCCACATCCTCTGGGGAGGCTTGAAATTACTCAAATTATTGATATTTGGTCAAAGAAAAATAGTATAGCAACATTTTAAATTTTTTCCCTTGAAAATTTTTGTTATACTACTTTTTCCTTATACCAAATTTATATAATTTAATTACCCCAAACATTGATCTCATTGTCATTTAAAAGTTATTAAAATTTTAGACATTCTAGAATCAGTATCATGAAACTAGCAAGTTAAATTACTCTTTTAATGAATTCTCTTCATTTAATTTTCTTTTCTTTTTTTCTTTTTTTTTTTTCTTTTGCTTTTGAGTCATGGTTTCCCTGTGTAGTTCTGGCTGTTCTGGAACTATGTAGTGCAGGCTGGCTTCAAACTCAGAGATTAGCCTGCTTCTGCCTCCCAAGTACTGGGATTAAAAGTATATACCATTATAGTTCAGTCTAATGTTACATATTTGAGTTTGTTAGCTTTAATCAGTTACTGCTTTAAAATGCCTTGGATTATTTATAAAAATAATAAAAAATATTGAAGTTTGGTATAAATATTCTAGGAAGTCAGATATTCAATGAGATACAATATGATATCTATTATAGTAATGAAATATAAAATGTACTTATTTAAATTAATGCTTAATAAAAATTAAGCTTTTGGTATATTAGATCTATTATTAACATGAAACAAAACCAAAGACATGTTTTGATAACCTAGAAAGTCAAAATGTTTGACAATAAATGAATTTTTCTCAGTTTGTATCATTAGTATATTTTGGTTTTATACTCTAATTTTATATTCAAACAAATTTCAAACCGTTTTTCTTAAGAAGCAGTTTGGTAAAACTAATCTAAAAATGAACAAACTGTGCTTGCTAGCTCTATCATCTTGACACAAGCTAGGATACTTGGGAAGAAGGACCCTCAAATGAGTCAACGCCCCCATCAGATTGTCTTGTGGTATGCAAGCGGTTCATTTTCATGATTACTAATTGATTAATAATTGTAGGAGAACCCAGTTGTCGATGGGCAGTATCATCTCTAAGTAACGAATTCTGGGTTCTATAAAGAAAGCAGGCTGAGCAAACGAGTCAGCAATATTCTTCTGTGGTCTCTGCTTCAGTTCCAACCTCCAGGTTCAAGCTTTGAGGTCTTATCCTGATTTCCCTCAGTGATGGACTACAAGCTACTGACTGAAATAAAACCTTTCGTCCTCAAGTTTCTTTGGGTCATGATGCTTTATTATAGCATTAGAAAGCAAATCGGGGCAGAGATTTAAGTGCCTTGTACGAAGAACAGCAAGTAGCTTTACTCTCATTTACCTTTCTTTGTGTTGCCTTGCGAAATTTTGGGTGCTTATGGAGAACATTTGGCCATGTCCTTGGTTTTATCTTCTTTAGGAGGTAGTATTGCTTATGCCTTTGGCTGATAAGAGTGAGTGAAGTCTGGGAACATGCTAATCACTTCCATAGTTCTCCTTCCCTTTTTCCCTTGCTGTGTGTTTCAAACCCATTTCATCAGTACCCGGAAAAGTGTTGTAGCCACTAAGCTAGAGAAACTGCCAAAGGGAAGGAACAGTGAGGTTCATTTTGATGACTCCAAATGATGGGAAAATTGCATGGAGTCCATTTAGCCTGTAACCACCCCCCATGTTTGTACACCTTAAACAGGTGTGAAAGGGTATTTGCCAGCACAAACTTCCTTCTGTATAACCTCCTATTTGGGGCATCATGCTGCTTTCTTGTTCTACCACAGCTGTTAAATTAGGTCGTTTTACCTTGGATGAGAAAGTTAAAATCCTTGGAGCTCTGATTCCTCGGAAGCAGCATCACTGGGCAGTATACCCCTAATACAAGCAAGTATTTGGAGAAGGCAAAATAAGACAATTATACACTAAAGAATGCATCCAATATGGTTAAAGACTCAGCATACTACAATATGTGAACATTTCTGAGTTTCTACCATGGAAAGGAGAACCAGAACATCAAAATCCCCTGTTTTTATCTCCTGTGAGTTTTATAGAATAATTGTATAGAAGGAAAGATAGGTGGCAAAATATCCCTTTCTAAGTTCTGATTTATGTGTTGCTGTATATCTAAGTTTGACCTTCCGATAATGAAAATTAGTGATTAATTAACACATTTACTTTCTCTGGCTCTGAGCTAATTAAACATATTCAACTATGTTTTTCCAGTTTCCTTTAAAAGTAAATCCATATGCAAGTTGTCTCTGCTTTCCTACATATTTTATCATGTGAATCTATTTGCAAAAAAAATCTGTTCATGCAAGAGGTTGAAACTAGGGATCTAAAAGTAAGAGCAGGAAGAATTAAGAGTAATTTCCTTCGAGTCCTGATGCATATTCTTCCAATGGTAGTTCATCTCTTTCACTGTGACAAACCTCGGGAAATTCTAGGAGGACAAGGTAGACCACAAATGAGAGATCAGGCCATGCCAGGTGCTCAGTTTACCCATGGGTGAATTTAGTTTCTACATAAGTTTGTTTCACTCTCCCTCCAGTATTGTTTGACATATTGAGGGCTTTGCAACCTTTTCTAACATGTTCCCCTTTCTACCTCTCCTCTGTACGGGACAGTAGTAATTTTTCCAGAATCAGTTACTGTGCACATTGCAGATAGGAATGTCTACAGACTGTCTCTTTGTTTATTGATCTAATGTAATATTTCCATATACTTTTGCATTTTAACCACTTTCTTGTATGCTTATCTTCCTATTTATTCATTGATCCTTTCAAAGTGTAAGGATTTTGCCCCTATGGGGTACACACGGGGATAGTTACAGAAACTGAGTCACAAATTTCCTGCTGCTCGGTAAGATTTTACAGTTAGAACAACTCTAGATTTGAGAGGATAAAGTACCTTTTATAACTATTACGTAGCAGGTATTATTCATTTCATCTTTACGGCAATCTAAGTGTAATCAATGATATGTTACTTGAGAAAAACGAGATTCAGAGGCAATAATCAAGACCCTTCCAAACCTTCTCAGCGTAAAAGGAGCAGAAGTCAAGCCTGACATTAAGACTTTTAAATATTTTTTCTTTTATTTTTTGAAATTATAACATACTTTCATTATCCCTCTTGCTTTCCCTCCCTCCAAATCTTTCTATATAACCCTCAATTTCTCTTTTAAATCAAAGTTTATTTTTACATTACATTACATTAATTGTTGTTACGTAAACATGTAACATACATATTAATAAACATATAACTGGAACCTGCCTGCTCATTAAGTATCATGTTACTTGGATGCATGCTTTCAGGTCAGGGATGACCATTTGGTACTAAACACCAATTGCCGTGCTCTCCAGAAGGAAATCCCATTTAACCCAATTTCAGCATTCCTTCATTGGCTGTAGTTCTAAGGAGAAGGCAGAGCCCTTTGAGCTTTGCCCATCAACATCAACTGTAACATGTCCAGTTCTCTCATCGCTATTCAGCTCATGTTTAGGCAGGTCTGCTCATGAGGCTTGAAGAATGTAGCTTGTGACATTATGAGGACACACAGTCTCTCAACAAACTCCTTGTGTCCTGGCTTTTATAGTCCTCCTTCTTCCTCAATGGTACCTGAGACTTAATTCCACAATTGCATTGTAAATGTTAATTAGTGCTACACTCCACAACTTTGCAATCTGATTGGCTGTGATTTTCTGCAGTAGTCTCCATCTCTCGCAAAAAGAAGTTTTCTTGATGAAGGGAGAGGACTGCACTAATATGTGGGTATAAGGGCAGTTATTTTTAATACATCTCACTTTAGTGTTATTTTTAAAATGCCTGTAATTGGTATCTGCCTTAGAGATTTACTCATCTGGAAGAATTTTGTCATTTGAAACAGATATCATCAACATCCCAAGAAGAAGAGGTAATCTCACTCATTCAGTTTGAAAGTGTTTATTATTTATTTATTTTTCTGTTTACTTCTTTTTTAATTTATTTTAAAATTTATTTTATTTTATTTTTTTAAAAGTAAATAAGCCATCTTTTTCCACTTTACATAACAATCCCAGTTCCTACCCCCCCCTTTCCCATTCTCTCCACCTACAGCCCCACCAAACCCCCCATCCAATCCTCAGAGAGGATAAGGCACATTGCTTTGGGAAGGGTCGAAAGCCCTCCCTACTACATCTAGACTGAGCAAGGTATTTATCTGGTGTGGGAGGTCCTTCTGTCTGTATGTTGCTTTTATTGGTTAATGAATAAAGAACTGCTTTGAGTATATGGCAGGGAAGAACAGAACTAAGCAGGGAAAGCTAGGCTGTATGCTGGGAGAGAGAAGGGCAGAGTCAGAGAGAAGCCATGGATCCTCCTCCTGAGACAGATATTGGAACATTACCTGGTAAGCCACTGCAACGAGGCTATACACAGATTAGTGGAGATGGGTTAAATTAACATGTAACAATTAACCAATAAAAAGATAGAGCCAATGGGCCAAGCAGTGTTTTAATTAATATAGTTTCTGTGTGATTACTTCAAGTCTAAGATAGTCGTGCAGCTGGGAATCAACAAGTGACCCTTACTACATCTATCCAAAGGGAATAGCTTCCCAAAATGCCAGTACAAGCAGTAGTGATAAATTCTGTTGCCATTACCAGTGGCCGGACAATCTGCCCAGCCATGCAACTCTTACCCACATTCAGAGGGACTAGTTTGGACATTTATTGGTTCCTTCCCTGTCCATCTGGAGTAGCTGAGCCCCCATTAGCTCAGGTTAAACTCTTTTAGTGGGTGTTTGGTCATAACTGTACAGCAGGGGTTTAGCTCAGAGAGGAGAAAGAAAAGGGAATTAAGTACCCCTTCATACACTAATTAGTGGGTACTTGATATATATTGCTATCAAACCCCTCCTGTTCAATATTAGAGAGGCCAGAGAAATAATTCTGGTAACTGAGATTTCATGTGACCTTTGCATAGCATTGCATTTGGATGCTGCGGTCATCTCTCCAAAGACTAGAACTGAAATCAACCTCACATTGTCACTACTGTTACAAGGTGTAATATTTAGGTAGATAAACCAACAGGGCAACACTGTAAAAGAGATAGACTAGCCATAGAGCCACAAGACAATCTCAGCAGGGAAATTGCAACCAATTCCATACACATAATCCATGTGTGTGTGTGTGTGTGTGTGTGTAAGCATCAGACCTTTGAGCCAACATACTACAGTTTGGAGGGGCTAGATTCTAACAGGGAGAATCAAGGCCCAAACAACACTTCCCTCTAACATTAAAATATCAATGTGCAAACATCACTACAGGTTTTAATCATACAATCTACTGAACTGAACAAATACTTAATGAGTGCCATATTACATGTACCATCTCCAGCTCCAAATTTACCTCCATTGAACACAGCCTAAGGAATTACAGTTTAATTTATCTATTTCAAACACCGTCCCACGGTACCCTATATTACCTCCCAATGTTTTCATTGTGATTGCTTTCTTGTATATTACAGTTTTGCACCATGAAGTGAAATTTAAAAGCAAGGGTGTTCCCATTAAAGTGAAGGTTTTTTTTTTTTTTTAAATAATGTAATGCTCTCGTCTCTGAACAGATGGCAAATTTAAACTTTTATTTTTGCAATGCACATATTGTTAACACTTGACCTGGTACATTGCCTTTGTATAATGATTGCATAACTTGAGAAAGAGAAGGAAAAGCAACAAAAACTGTTATCCTGTTAGCAAGTAGCACTCACTAGATAGAGCTAAGTCTCAGTAAGTAATGTGGTGAAGCACGAGGGATGATGTGCATCTATTTTAGGAACATAAGCGAGTCATTACAAAGGAGGGTGACAAGCAGGTATGTTGCAAATTTCTGATTAATTAAAAAGCTGTTTAACAAGCCCGATTAGAATGCAGATGTAGCTCATGATTGCTGTCACAAGCTTGGGCTTGAGTTCTGTTTGCAGAATCTCCTATCCACTTAAGCCTTTTTTTATTCCCCCATCCCCAGACTCCATTCCCCTGCATTGAAGTGAACTCAAGCAAGGCAACATTAGCCTAATGCATGAGAACAATATAGTGAAGAAAAAAAGAGACTGAAGAAGTCTAATTACTCTAGTTTTACAGAAGAAGTTTTAAGACTAAGTTCATACTGGGCAATTACCCATGTAATTGGTTTAGTTTGAAGCCAGTTTGAAAAGATGTTTTCAGCAATGTGAGGGGAAAACATGCAAATCTGGTGCAAATGTTTGATCCCTATTGCCCCTTTTAATAAAGAAAAAAGCTCCTTGAAGTGTTAATATAACATTCCTTGAGCGTTTTCTGAATGTGCCACAAAGCCTTTTCTGTTAGAACTCAAGCCATTGTGCAATCACATCTGAATTCCTGTACTAAGTTAAAACCCATCAGTGAGCAGGAAATAGAAAGGTTCTCTTGAACAATGCATGTGTTCATTTGTAGAGACATGTCTAGTGATGAGCAATGGAACACACACATCCTTTTTGGTTGTTTAGGAAAAGTCTCAAAAGCTATATGTAGTTTTACAATGTGATCTATGTAACAATATCTATGATCTACTAACAATGTCTATGTAGAGATAAGTCAAAATCGATTGATAAAATTATTCTATGGAATGCAGTTCTCAATTAATATTTGAGAATTTTAAAGTAATGGTGGTCTTTGGAAGACAAGGAGAGAGGGTGGATGGTAAAAGGGAAGAAAAGATCAAAAGCAGGGATGAAGCAAAAGTGAACAGAAAGAGTGATACAGATGTGAATCGTGGAAGTTTTCAAGCCTCAGACAGGGCACAAGGTTCTCTAAACTAAAGTCTGTTTCCTGAACTACTCATATGAGAGAGAGAAATATAGAGAATCCTTCAAAGTAAAAGCAGACTTAGGAATAGAGAGATTGAATTACTTAAACCACTTTTCTCATTGTACTAACAAGGAAACTAAATTTGAGAGACCTGTCAAAGACACATAAAGAATTCATAATGCAGCCTGTTCTCAAGTCTAGCATTCTGCGCCAGTCTGTCTGCTAAAGGTTCACAGATGGAGAGATCAAATGGTCACTTTATTGGGTTAGAAAGAATATAGGAGTACTTCCTAACTGTAGCCTACCTTTCATGGTCCAGAAGGCAAATGTCAAAACTGCACAACAAAGTACCAAACTCCAGCAAATCAACAAGCAAGAATTCCTGGAGGAGACCTGTAAAGCATCTCACACCCAATGAGGAAAGAATGTGCGTGGCAGAGGATGCTGTCATGGCTTACTGAGACTGTTTGGTCTGCCTTTGCGCATTCTGGATACAAGATGGTACTTGAGGTGGGTGATTTTAAACAGGCGATATCTGAGTATTTAAAATATGTATACACAGAGCAAAAATGTGTGGGATCAGAAGTGTGAATACACACAGACACATACACACAGGCATACTAGCTAAGAAATAAGACTCAATTCTAAACATTTGAATTTAATGTACTTTATATACACAACTCCTTAGGGAACTTCATATGATTTTTTCATCATATTGTTCCGGAAACATAACTTCATTGTATAATGTTTCATGATGCAGGAGATGCTTCCATTTGGGGGCTGTTTCAGATTTCAGAATTCCAAATTAAGGGTGCTTAGCCTACGTTAATTGCATTATATCTTATGGATTATTTGGTTTTGCTTCACGTTCAGTTCCATGGCATGGGAAAAGAGAAATAGAGATCAAGATACACCAAAAAATATAAATTTTGCCTCTTACATATAAATCCCTATCTTCACAAAGGGTTACTCTCAGGGTCTGGGGAGACAGTTCATGAGGTGAGAACAGCTACAGAGTAGCAGGAAGAACTGAGTCTGTATCTCTATGCACTTGGTCTCACAAATCTGTACCTAGTGAATGAGAGATGGTAACAGGAGGACTTCTGTGGCCTGAGAGCATGACAGCAATGTGGATAATGCGTGTCCATAAGGATCATCAACCCTTAGGTTCAGTGAATTACTGAGTAAGATAGAAAAAGTTTTGTAGAGAGAGATAGAGGAAGACACCAAAAATATTCCTATGTCTCTGCATATACCCATGGGCATGCATACCTACCCCTCCCTGTTAACCACATCTACACTCAAATTAATAAATAAACAAAATTTTAAAAAGTAACTAAAAGCTAGACACGTGGAAAAACTAAAAGCTTTAACAGTAAGCGTGGAATTTCTGTGGTTTATAGTATTTAATTCATGGGAAGAGCAACAGAACCCATGCTTCTGCTCTAAATTTTCTTTCAAACACATTATTTTTATATAGGTGATGATTATTAATTGTTTCAAGGTTTTTAAGCAACAAGAGCAATTCATTTACTACTTTTGGCTCAGCTGGTGATAATTAATGCAAGGGTATCTTTGACCAAGGCTGGCAATTGACATCTCTAAGTGTCCTTGGGTCTGTCTTTTCATCCATCACAGAAAGAGTTGCTGTACAGACAGTCAACTGAGTGGCTTTAGGTTCCTATCTGGCTTTATAGCAGGAGTGATGTGGGAGTGTCATATATCAAAGATTATAAAATATGGCATTTTAAATGTTTTAATAACTTAGGGTTTCTCATGACAATGAGACACTCTGCTCCTGGCAGCACCAATCTACTTCAAGAGGAAGATGGGCATCGAAGAGGATCCTTATGGAGTTTGATAGCCATTTGGGCAAGAAACTGCTCTTGCCTGGACTGTTGCATAAACTGGACACAAAGAACCTGCAGAGAGAGGACTGCTGAACTTGCCTAAAGGTGAGATGATCTTTTGGGGTTCCTGATTCATGAAAGAGTCTGCAAGACATTCTTCAGGACAAGCAGATAGTGACTGCCTTTGAAAGTTCCTGCTTTGTGGAAATGTCTGCTGGAAACTATGGGCCT
>NW_026067905.1:5425965-5437542 GCF_014885135.2 Alexandromys fortis | reverse complement strand
AAACAGAATAGGATGCTGGGAGGAAGAGGAAGTGAGGTCAGACTCTGCTCTGCTCCCGAAGAGACCTGACAGCTCTGCTCTCTGGAGTAGAGACGCCAGGCTCCGCTCTCCCAAACAGCTCCGACCCAGGATGGACGGAGGCTAGAATCTTCCCAGTAAGCGCACCTTGGGGTGCTTACACACATTACTAGAAATGGGCTAGTCCAGGTGCGAGAGTTGGCTGAGAAGAGGCTAGATAGAAATGGGCCAAGCAGTGTTTAAATGAATACAGTTTGTGTGTTGTTATTTTGGGCATAAGCTAGCAGGCGGCCGGGGTGCTGGGGACGCAGCCCCGCTGCTCTTATTTTAATACAGGAGTGTACACAACATTTCTTTAAAGATGGGGTCATAGGTATTTCAGCTTTACCAGAGCTTGTTGTTGATCATTGCATTCATTTCCATCTATGATGAAATTTAGGATAGTCACTAATGTGATTATAGGAGAAGGTAAGTCAGGCACCCTCTCCACTATTGCTAGGAGTCTTGGCTAGAGTCATCCTCATTGATTTCCTGGGAATTTCCCTAGCACCTGGCTTCTCTCTGACCCCATAATGACTCCCTCTATCAAGATATCTCTTTTATTGATCACTATCTACATCTCTCTCCCAACTCAGGCATTTGGATCCCTAATGTTCCTATCCTCCATCCCCTCCTATCTATTCCCATCCCAGTTTACTTGGGAGATCTGAACTGCCCTCTTTCCTGGGGTCTTTATGTATGTCCCTCTTGGGGTCCCCCTTTTTACCTACCTTCTCTGGGGTTGTGGATTGTAGCCTGGTTATTCTTCATTTTACATATAATATACACTTATAAGCTGTTGTAATGAGGCTGCTTGTTTCTGGTGGCCCAACAGCTCAGTCCCGAAATAATCACACAGAAACTATATTATTTAAAATACTTTATTATTTAAAATACTTGGCACATTAACTCTAGTTTACATATTAATTTAACCCATTTCTAGTAACCTGTGTATCACTATATGGCTGTGGTTTACCAGGTAAAGTTCAGGCATCTGTCTCCAGAGAGGCTACATGGCTTCTCTATTACTCCACCTCCTTTCTCCCAGCATTCAGTTTAGTTTCCCCACCTAGCTCTGTTCTTCTTTGTTCTGTTATAGGCTCAAAGCAGTTTTTTATTAACCAACAGTATTCACAGCATACAGAGGGGAATTCCACATCAACACAGTAGTGTTGGATGCCCTTAATCCCAGCCCTAGACAGTAATGTAATACAGGAGGATACAGATCTCACTCACAGTTTCATTCTTAGATTTCTGGCACCAGGATCACGATTTTGGACTCAGGTAGAGGTAAGATACAGTAGTTGGCTCTTTTTCTTTTTAGGCCTTCAGATTGAACCCCAATTTCTGTCTCTGGGCTTTTATTAATTGTGCTACAGTATGCTTTAGGATTTCGTGATTTTTTTCAACTGTGGATTCCCTTGTATTTGTGGCATAAATGTTCAGAAATGAGACTTATCTTGAAGGATTTCTCCATTTCTTTTTATTAATTTTAGTCTGAAGTCTATTTTGTTAGATATTAGGATAGCTAAACCAGTTTGTTTTGTAGGTCCATTTTACTAGAAAATCTTTTCCCAACCCTTTACTCTGAGGTAATGTCTGTCTTTGAGATTGAGGTGTGTTTCTCATATGCAGCAGAAGGATGGGTCGCGTTTTCATACCCATTCTGTTAGTTGGTGACATTTTAGAGGAAAATTGAGTTCATTGGTAAGATATACTAATGACCAATGATTGTTAATTTCTGTTACTTTTTATTTTGGTGGTGGTGGTGGTAGTATTTGTGTGTCTCCCTCTTTTGGGGTTTGCTGATGTCATGTTATATATTGACTGTGTTATCGTGCATGCAGCTAACTTCTTTGGGTTGGAGTTTTCCTTCTAGTATTTTCTGGGCTGGATTTGTGGATAGGCATTTTATAAATATGGTTTTTCTCATGAAATGTGTTGTATAAATAACATGTATTGTATAATTTTTTTTCTCTGTCTATGGAAATCTAAATCTTTGCTACTTATAGTAGTCCAGTCTAACCTCCATGGTCTCCTAGTATTTGCAGAATGTCTGTCCAGGACCTTCTGGCTTTCGGAGTTTCCACTGAGTAGTTCTGATAAGTCTGCCTTTATATGTTGTTAGGACTTTTTTTTTTTATTTTCAGCTCCTAATAGTCTTTTTTTTTTTTTAATCTGTGTGTTTAGTTATTTGATTATTATATGACAAGGGGACTTTTCTTCTTCTTTTTATCTTTGTTCCAGTCTATCTGGTTATTCTGTAAGTTTCTTATGACTTAAAAGTCATATCCTTAAGTTTGGAAAGTTTTCTTATTGAATATAATTTCTGTCCCTTTGAACTGGAATTCTTCTCATTTTTCTATCCTTATCATTCTTAGGTTGGTATTTTTTTTTTTGATGTCCCAGATTTCCTGAATTTTTTTTTTTTTTTTTTTTTTTTTTTTTNAATTTGTTGGATTTAATGTTTTCTTTGACTGGTGAATCTATTTTCTCTATTGTGTCTTCAACTCCTGAAATTTTCTCTTCCATCTCTTGCATTCTGTTGGTTATGTTTGCACCTGTAGTTCCTGTTTGTTTGCCCAGATATTCCATTTCTAGAATTCCCTCAATTTGTGTTTTCTTTATTGCCTCTGTGTCAATTTTTCAATTTTCAAGTCTTGAACTGTTTCCTTCACTTGTTTATAATGTGAGATTCCCCTCTGTATGCTATGAATATTTCTTATTGAAATTCCCCTCAATTCTTCTTCCCTTCAATAAAACACAGTACATAAAATGAAATTCTGGATTTATCTCCTATCCACCTGATAACCAATGTCTCCCCCATTCTTCTTTCTTCTGTTTTGTCTCCCATCATATCTTCTCATATTTTTAGTGTTTTGAAACACTATGCCTTATTTGACTTTTTTTTCAGAATTTATCTTAGCAAATGTACATATGAGATTTTCTTTTCTCAATTATGTGAATTATGTCATTCAACTGTATAAGCAACATTTGTTTATAGCTTGGGAAAGTTGATTATGATTTTTTTACACTATACAGTGTCATTTTTCTCAGATATGGTAGGGTTTTTAAGTATATAATTACCCAAAATATTATAAGTAACCCATACCTTTACTTTTACTAGGATTATTTTTAAGGTTTTGGTAGAAGAAACAAACAGATATCAAGGGATAGCCAAGAAGTCCATGTGTGGAAAAGATGAAGTCTGAAGTATTCAAGAAGGTGGTACTACCTTCACTGGGGAACAAAAGTCTGGAGATCAAGATTTACAGAAATTAAAAAGGTAAGCTGGTGGCAGGAAAAAAGGGAAGGTTGTCCTGTGATATATAAGACTGACCTGTCCAGCAGGTCCAGTTATTCAGGGTCTGAAGAGGCTCTACCTGTAAGAATCATGGGTGAGAGAAAAAAAAGGAGACCAAGCAGAATTCAATCATCAAGGTCTCACTTTATTAGGGTATTGGTACAGCTTATATAGCCCTTGAATGAGGAATTTGGCTTGGGGTGGGGGATAGGGGTTAGCAAAGGTCACCAGTTAGCACACCTGGTGTTTTTTGTGTAAGCGGAAACATTATTTTTGTGGTTCTGTTAACAAACAGTTCTCAAGGTAGTTGGGATGGGGGGCTCTCTGCAAACATCATTAGGACAATGGTTCCTGACATAAGACAAAATACTTGGTGTGGGAAAATGATAATTCACGAAATATAAGGGCACCAACTGTGATTAAACACTTTATTTTACTATATAATGTGGGTATCTGTAAATAAAATACATTGAACTATTAAGAAATTATAAATAGCAATCATAAATATATTTACACTTTATTTTTTATGTAATAAATTAATAATCATAGCTCATTTTCCTCTAATATTATTTTAACTCACAGGACCCATCCAGTTTACAGTGAAGATTTTTTAATGTTCCTTGAAATTGTTATTTAAGTGAAGGAATAAAGCAAAAACAATTTAGTAGATCTAAAAATCAAAATGCTCCTTTATATAACTAATTACAAAATTTTATTGAATATTTAGAAAATAGTGTTGAATTTTGGAAGAATATGTTCTTAATGTTTGTGTGGATGACCTAATTAGATGAATTAATAATGCATTCAACATTTTCATAAATTTATTCAAGCAGCAAAACAATATGTCAGCATTTGATGATTTCTGTGACCGATACGTTTATATAAGTTTCTTTTATCATGTTTAGTTCCATGTCCTGTGATTAGTATTACAGAAAATGGAATTAGGGTGACTGCACTGAATTACAGCTATACAGTAATCTCCAGAGAATAGATAAAAGCCAAACAATGAGCAATGGCTGTGTTTTGAGTATTTGAAATTGTGTTTTTAAAAATATGACTTATTTACTTATGTGCACATTCTTTAATAGTAATTATAGAAATATTTAATTACTAGGTCCCCAAATTCCTAACCTACCAATAAATGATTGCTATTGGATATGAGTTGGCTACCATGCATTCACACGGGCATACATATGGGCTAGATCTTACTAACACATATAATGTGCTCATATAATATTTTGTTCAGTATTTTCTTTGTCTATAATGTCACATTGATATCATTAATCCAATGTATTGCTAAACAGTTTCACAGTGACTTAAGTATAATAACATGAAATTTTGAATTGTCACTTATTCAATTTTTTCCTTTTTTTTTACTTATTCAATTTTATTGAAATCAATGCATACAAGTTACAGGATACTTTAGTCTATTAAGTGCCATTACTCTGACCACCCTTAAGATATTCTCAATCATTGAATTTGCCCCTTACAACATGTTTAAACCTCAGACATGAAGGAATTACCCTCATTGGAAAGATGTTTCCCTGTGAAGGTAAAATCTTCCTTCTGAAAATTCTACATGTGCCCGCTCAACTGAATAGTCTATGAACTATTAAACACACAGTTATAATAACAAGCATTGTCATTAAGGTCATTTTACTTGAGGCTCCAATTTGAATTTCTTTTGAATTTAAGACAGACAAAAATCTTTTACTTTATCCACTTTCTTCCCCAGCACAGAGGCAAGGGGATGAGAAAGAGAGCCCCTCTCCCTGGATCCTTAAAAACGTTAGAATCTCGTGATGGAAGAGCTGCATTTGAAACGTAAAAGGCAGAAGTAGCCTACTAGAGACACAGTGAATGCATAACTTGAAAAGGGACTCTCCAAGGCATGAGATTGTTCTGAGATTTCAATCTCATAGTTAAACAGTAATATATCAAAAACACAGTTGAAATGGTTGCCTTATAAAATATAGAGGAATAAGTCACTTAGCTCTTGAAATGTCAGGAGCTTTATTCACAGATCTCAAACTCAAGAAACTTGAGATATGAGTATTCAAGAAGAACCTTTCAAAAATAAACAAACCTTACTTTATTAACTTGGAATGAAACATGCAATGGAGTATTTTCCACACAACAACCCTCTGCCTGTTCCTAACTTCTGATGGGATAAACACATGAACAACCAATCCTATATGGTCACATTCTGGTATCTGTTAAGAAACAGCTACCTACCTGTGTAAAGTACCAGAGAACCTAAACAACATTTATCAGCAGTTCTGGTGTTGAAACACATATTCAGATGTCTTAGAACTTTGGTACCAGTGATCCACAATCCTTGTTGTCACTGTTAGTATTCCTGGTGCTTAGGCTACATCTTGACTTCCTTTCTGACTTTAGCGAGGTCCAAACACTTCTATGCAAATTGTGAGCTATCTCTTTACCCCCTACTGTGGGTATTTCAGCTCTCTACTTTGGTATCTTCTTATCTACAAATAAGTTGGCTAGGCAAATAATAGGATTAATGGGGTGAGCTCCCCAATGTTTTTCTTCTTTTTTCCCACTCTAATTTATCTTTTATCCCAACCCCTGTTCTTTGATGTTGTTCCAAATACTTCCATGAAATAAATCAAACCCCTAAAGGGGACTCAATATGCAATGCAGATCTCCATTCAAGTATTTGTTACATCTGGTTCATGTAAAAAGAAAATGCATTGGTTTTCTGTACTCCCAAACCCATGGAGCATCACACAGTCATTACTTGGTACTGGGTAGAAATATTCTTTCCAGTCATTGTGTCACTTCAGAGACCGTGGTGCTGTCCCTTATGTGCCTGTGAATGACACCACCTATGAAGTCAATTCAACTTGTCTTGTAAACAATTACTTTGATCCTAAAAATCATGTTTCAGAAAGGGGACATAGGGAGTTGAAACAAAGCTTCATGTAGCCCACTGTTGTATAGTCTGGATGATCATGACCACATAATCCTGTTTCCACCCTACAAATGCCAGAATTACAGGCATGGGCTCCCACACCTGGCAAACATTTATTTTTACTCTGACTCTTTCCCCCCAAAAGGTTTATCAAGACTGTGTGCCAGGCCCTAAAAATTTTCTCTGTGCTGGATAGCTTCCACACAAGAACAGGAGAGAACTCGATTACTCTCTGCACAACTCTCTGCCACTCAGGGTGAAGCCCCTTTCTTTAAAAACAAAATGCAGTGTGTATTTTTACCAAACACTTGTCAAGCAGCTCATGATTACCTGTACCCCTGTGACATGCCATCTGATGCCCTCTTCTGGACTTCATGGGTACCACTATCCATGTGGTGCTATCAAAACATGCTATAAACAGATAAAATAAATGATTGAAATCATTTTTTAAACTGCAAATGCAAAAGAAAACATCTGAAATTCAAACATATATCCTCCTGGTTCTATTTCCATTGCTAACCACACTAATCCTCTACTTCTTGGTGTGTGTCCTAGAAACTTTGGCAATCTCCTCACTGATCTTACACATGTATTGCATATCCTGGTTAACTAAAAACTACTCAGTGCTACATTAAAATCACCCTTGATATCACGTTTAAGCATAAAATCATAGCTATTTTTTTTCTTGACATTGCCACAGTCCCAATTAACTTTGTACCTGGAGGTGAGTTCTCCCGTGTCACACCTGGGCTCGCAGCCCTCACCACATTGCTACATTTTGGTACCAGACCTGCATCTCATAGCAAGCAAGTCTAAAGTGTGATCTACAGTAGCTTGCTGATTTTGCATCCTTCCACATCTCCCAAGGTAGTATTCCAGGATCTAGGTCCCTGTCCCTACAGCTAACCCACTAACCTAAGCCCCTGTCCATAAAGCCACCCACACTAGCCTGTGCGACCTTCAGAAAACTTTGGGTTGTTGAAGGTAGTTTGCAAAAAAAAAAAAAAAAAAAAAAGACAAAAAAACTGAAAACAGAGGAATTGACATCCAACATCAGTTATAACTGAGGAGCATGGATGTTTCAGATCCAAGGTCTCTCTCACTTCCAAGTGGTACAGGTTCTGAAACATAGTTAAGTCCATAAAACCTAAAGGAGCTGTGTTGAGCTGAGGACTTCGTCAGAGCCAGCACTCTGGTTAAGCTTCTCTGCCATCTCCTTCTCTTCAGACTCCTGGAAATCACTGGCTCTTGAATTTACCACCCAAGAGATGCTAGTAAAATACTCCTTCTTTTATTCCTTCTGCTACAGATGTACCCGTGTCTGGATGTTCTGCAAACCAAACCACAATCTCCGGAACTAATCATTTTTGCCCCACATTAGAATGTTCTTTTCCCACATATCTCGGTCATTAACACCTTTCAGTCTTCCATATCTCCCCACAAGTATCAACCAGCCCGGTAGTTCCTATGACTACTCTTCATCCTTGATTTCATTGGATTCCACACTCTCCCAGGTTCATATTTTATTCTCCATTCATGTTCATCTATTCCTGATTTACTAAGTGATTGCTTGTTCCATTCTAGTGCACAGTTAATGAATCCCATACCTTAGAAGGAATAAATGCATATGTCTGTTTAATTTCTAATTTTTAACATTTTAAACATTTTAATTAAAACATTACTTCCCCCTTCTTTGACTTTCCTACTCCTTTTTCTTTATTACTGTTACACACACTTATTCAACTATACACATAATAGCTATGCAAATCTCAACTATAGCACAAATCAAATAATATTCCATGCTAAAACTAACCTTTTTTTGCCCACTTCATATCCAACATTATAGAATTTTGAATAAATATTGATTACTTAATTGAATTATACCTCAGCAACATATTTGACAACTGCTTTTATCTACAATGCATATGTGATAGACAGTATACTTCTTATAGAGTACTGGCTTGGTAAGCTTAGGTAAAGTCTTTGAAATACATTAAATAATAGAACATGAAAACAGGATGCTGAAAATAGCACTCTACAAGATGTACACACTTTGAATTTAGCCAGGAGTCTGATATATGGGATGAACATAGTGTATAGGGGTCTTCTCACAGAGTTCTGCTCTATTCGATAATAGACTCCTGTGTGACACAAAATTTTAGAATTAATTTATAATGCCGTGATGAAAGACTTTAAAGCTTCCTCATATTTTTATAGCAATGAGAAAGCCCTGAAGGGAATAAGCTGTAAAGCTAATGTTGAGATGGGAGGTCATTAATAAATTAAAAGAGGGCATTCAAAACATGAAATCAAGAATGAACTTGAAAGGTAACTTGATCAGAACATCAGGAAATCAGTCAGACAGGAGGCTGCATGCACAAGACTGAAGCCAGACACTTACTCTGGGCACATATTATCTGTCACTTTTCTTTATCTGTCCTGAAGAGATGGTCAGAGACCATCACTTGGGACAGTCTCAATTGGTCAGAGACCATCATGAGAGACAGTTTCCCTTGGTCAGAGACTATCACTTGGTACAGTATCCCTCGGTAAGATACCATCACTTGGGACAGTTTCCCTTAATCAGAGACCATCACTTCAGAAGGTGAAAGCTGGAAACTTACCCTTAAGTTGTGTCAAGTTCTTCTGGAGTGAGCCTATTGCTTTGCACTTGGATTGTCTGCCCATCGGGATCCACAGTGTAAGCACCAGGGTTTTAATCAGAACAAGGGACTTATGCCGGAAAGTATATCACTGTATTGGCGCACAATATTGACTTTCTGATAATGTTCTAAAGCCAGTTGAGTAAGAGAGAGAAAGTGCCAGTGGGTACAAATTGTGGCATCAATTCTCTGCCAGGCTGATCAATTGGATTTGTATATCACCTCCAGCTACAATCTTAAAATCTATAGTTTTACTCTCTTTGGTGCACAGCTCACAGCTTAAATAATTGTAGATCCAAATGGATTTTAAGAGAATTGAACAGGTCCTAAATTAAAGATGTGTGAACATTGTTGTTTTAACTACCCTTAATTATTCACTAATTCAGCTCAATGGATTCGCTTTTTCTCTCATCTTTTGGTCTTTCTCTGATTTCCTTTAGAATAAAGATTCCTCAGAGAGATCATTTGCATTCCTCAGGTTATTTGTTGCTATTTTAATCAATAAAAGAAACAGAAGATGTATATATAGATTTTTTGATACATCAAACTAGTTTATTAAAAAAAATCACAAGTTCTGCATTACAAATATTGTCTGTGCCTTCAGTTGTAACTACCTATTTCATGCAGTTATAAGATTTTTAAAAATCTATCATTAGATATCAATTCTGAATGAGGAAAATTAAAGATATATTTACTAAAAACTCCTTCCAATAGAATATAGAACAGTGAGGGTTTCTCTGCATGAA
Organism: Alexandromys fortis; assembly: GCF_014885135.2. Taxonomy (NCBI): domain Eukaryota; kingdom Metazoa; phylum Chordata; class Mammalia; order Rodentia; family Cricetidae; genus Alexandromys; species Alexandromys fortis. The sequence goes on along the minus strand of NW_026067905.1, from coordinate 5,427,837 downwards.
ATCTTTGTGAGAAATTGCAATCCTTTGATAATAACCCAAATCTATTGCTTATTATAGATATCTAACAAAACAAAATAATAAACAGGCTATTTAAATGTTTCCCAGGTTTTGCTCTACATTTGGGTATTAGTAACAGTCCACAGCCTCTCATTATCTGTGGAAACAAAAACAAAACCTCTTCTCCAAAGTAACATATCTTTTGAAGTCAAGCCATTTTCAAAATATATATGTTGGATTAATCCAGCAGAATTTATAATCAATGCCTTTTAGCAGCTGTTTTTTTTTCTCAGTCATCAAACAATTCAAAAACATAACAGCATATAGTATCCAGATTCTCTGTGTATTTTTCATCTTTATGTTACTTCATTTTAAACCTACCTCTAACAGGGAGTACATGTATGCCATTAACATATAAGATCCCATAACTGGTTGATCTACTGAGGAGGTTATCAGGCATTATCATTATCTATGAAGGAGAAAACAGGAATAATATAATCAAAAATACCCACCCACTTGATGGAGACAGGAGCACACAGAAAAACCAAGAAAACCACCATAAAACACAAAAGTGGTCTGCATCCTACTGTGGCGGCCAAGTTGTCAGAAGACACAGTCTGCCTAGGCAAAGGAAAATAAAACATAGTCTTAGATTAATGCATCCTAACCTGGGGCAAAAAAGTTTATTACCAAATAAACACTTTAGTGAATAAACTCTCAGCAAGATTCACAAGCAAAATTGTGAAAAGGTAATTTTTTTTGTTTTTATACCCATAAATATATATAACAGAAGTGTATAAAGTCTTTATAAATATAAGTATGTTACAATTACTGATTTTTAAAAAGCAAGATATATGTGATTAAGATTCAATAGAAAGTGAATCAGAAATAATGACAAAAAAGAAACAAGAACAATGTCATATTAGATAAAATTCTTTGAAAAACCACAAATAAATTTATAAAAATCACAGTTTACTTAAGCTACTACTAGGAGAAAATACGACTAACTGGGTGGCTCCAACTGCGATTTTTTTTTTTTTTTTTTTTTTTGGTTTCAAGACAGGGTTTCTCTGTAGCTTTGGTGCCCGTCCCGGAACTAGCTCTTGTAGACCAGGCTGGCCTCGAACTCCCAGAGATCCACTTTGTCTCTGCCTCCAGAGTGCTGGGATTAAATTTTTGTCTTTCCCAGTGTGGAACTTGAAGTCAAACAGCATCGTTCCAGGTCTGAGTTCCTGATAAGCTTTAGGTCCTTGGTTGCAGATGTTTTTATTTTTTAGTTTCTTGTGGTCAAAGAGTAGAAACAGGAGAGGGAGACTTAGAGGAAGAGGTGAGGAGGAGAAAAAGAAGAAAAGAGAGAAAAGTGGGAAGGGGATGAAGCTTTTCTTTGTTTATAAAGAATAATCTTCTCTATTGTATTAGGTTTCCTTCTTGAGGTCATTTGATGCTAATTCTTTACTCACAGGCATTATCCTTAAAGACATCATTCAATGAAATTAGGTGATGAAAGGAGACAGAGACAGAGACCCACATTGGAGCACCGGACTGAAACCTCAACGTCCAAATCAGGAGTAGAAAGAGAGAGAGCACAAGCAAGGAACTCAGGACTGCGAGGGGCGCACCCACACACTGAGACAATGGGGATGTTCTCTTGGGAACTCACCAAGGCCAGCTGGCCTGGGTCTGAAAAAGCATGGGATAAAACCGGACTCGCTGAACATAGTGGACAATGAGGACTACTGAAAACTCAAGAACAATGGCAATGGGTTTTTGATCCTACTGCATGTACTGGCTTTGTGGGAGCCTAGGCAGTTTGGATGCTCACCTTACTAGACCTGGATGGAGGTGGGTGGTCCTTAGACTTCCCACAGGGCAGGG
>NW_026067905.1:5391502-5425803 GCF_014885135.2 Alexandromys fortis | reverse complement strand
ACATCACTTCATCATACAAAAGACTGAGTGATAGACAATGGGAAAAGAAGTTTCTTCATATTATAGATATAGACATAATTTTAAGGTTTTGACATTTCTCATCATGTCAAACCTCTTCCATGACTGTAAAAATATTTATCTCAAAAGTATCCACCCCACACTGCTAATCTCCACTAGAAAAGTTCACTAATAGGATTATGTACTCCAAGTTTGCTGTCTACTAGACAGTTGAAGAGATGTCTTTGAATGAACAAAACATTTTTTACTGATTAGTAGAAGACTGTTAGGAAGAGATGAACTAGAGGAAAAGTAAGTACAATTTGAATATAGATTGAAAATTGTACTAAAACAGATCTCTAAATGTTGATTTTATCTGAGTTGTTTTATTTAACTATAAAAATTTTGGAGTCAGATATTAAGGAGAAAACAATGCTAGATCAGAGAAGCTGAGAAACAATCAGCTGACTTTCTTTTTTGGATGGAGACACAGAATGGGGGCATCTCTCCTTCAGTTGCAAACCAGAGACCAGCAAATCCCTAAATCCCTTCCTACTACTTTCTGTGCAGCTCTCTATCCAACTTCCCTAATCTTTCCCACTCTCTACGACTAACTTGTCAACTAGGCACTGGCTCTGCCCCCTGATCCAAAGTTAATCTATTAACATGATCTACAAGTTTCACGGTGCTATCAAATATCCCCAAACATCTGAATTTAAAAAATGGGTTTCCTCACTATACAAAGAAGATAATTAAATGGAACACATAACACAAAATCAATTATTACACAAGTTCTAGGCTGTACATTGATAGAAAGGCATGAGGATGATGCAAAGCAGAAAGCACTGGAGGTCTCTCCCTCATAGAGACCTGCAGAGGCAGAATAGAGAATAATATGCTTTGAAACTCTAAAATGAATTGAGCTGTGCAACTCACTACGTAAGTTAGTGGGAGAGCAAATAGCATAAAATATCTTACAAAACACGTGGAAGACTTGTGTGACAAGAACTTTAAATCGTTGAAGAAAGAAATTGAAGAAGACACCAGAAAGTGGAAAGATCTCCCATGCTCTTGGGTAGGTAGAATAAACAAAGTAAAAATTGCAATCGTTTTTTTTCTTTTTTTATTATTTATTTATTTATTAAAGATTTCTGCCTCCTCCCCGCCACCGCCTCCCATTTCCCTCCCCCTCCCCCAGTCAAATCCCCCTCCCTAATCAGCCCAAAGAGCAATCAGGGTTCCCTGCCCTGTGGGAAGTCCAAGGACCACCCACCTCCATCCAGGTCTAGTAAGGTGAGCATCCAGACTGCCTAGGCTCCCACAAAGCCAGTACATGCAGTAGGATCAAAAACCCATTGCCATTGTTCTTGAGTTTTCAGTAGTTCTCATTGTCCACTATGTTCAGCGAGTCCGGTTTTATCCCATGCTTTTTCAGACCCAGGCCAGCTGGCCTTGGTGAGTTCCCAATAGAACATCCCCATTGTCTCAGTGTGTGGGTGCACCCCTCGCGGTCCTGAGTTCCTTACTCGTGCTCTCTCTCTTTCTGCTCCTGATTTGGACCTTGAGATTTCAGTCCGGTGCTCCAATGTGGGTCTCTGTCTCTGTCTCCTTTCATCGCCTGATGAAGGTTAATAATCAGGAGGATGCCTATATGTTTTTCTTTGGGTTGACCTTCTTATTTAGCTTCTCTATCCTGAATGAGGTAAGCCAGACCCAAAAAGAGGAACATGGGATGTTCTCACTCATATTTGGTTTCTAGCCATAAATAAAGGACATTGAGCCTATAATTCGTGATCCTAGAGAAGCTAAATAAAAATGGCAATCTTACCAAAAGCAAAATACAGATTCAGTGCAATGCCCATCAAAATCCAAGCAAATTTCTTCATAAACCTCAAAAGAATAGTACTCAACTTCATATGAAAATGCAAAAAAAAAATAGCCAAAACAATCCTGTATAATAAAAGAACTTTTGGAAGCATCACAGTCCCCGACTTCAAACTCTACTACAGAGATACAGTACTGAAAACAGTCTCTTTTTGGCATAAAAACAGACAGGAGGACCAATGGAACCAAATCAAAGATGCGGATATTAATCCACACTCCTTCAAAGACCTGATTTTTGCCAAAGAAGCAAAAGTTATCAAATGGAAAAAAGAAAGCATATTAAACAAGTAGTGCTGGAATAACTGGATATCAGCATGTAGAAGAATAAAAATAGACTTATATCTATCACCATGCACAAAAATCAAGTCAAAATGGATCAAAGACCTCAATATAAAGCCAGCCACACTGAACCTTAAAGAAGACAGAGACCCATATTGGAGCACCGGACTGAGCTCCCAAGGTCTAAATGAGGAGCAGAAGAAGGGAGAAAATGGGCAAGGAAGTCAGGGCCGCAAGGGGTGCACCCACCCACTGTGACAGTGGGGCTCATCTATTTGGAGCTCACCAAGGCCAGCTGGACTGGGACTGAATAAGCATGAGATGAAACCGGAGTCTCCGAACATGGCAGACAATGAGGGCTGATGAGAAGCCAAGGACAATGGCACTAGGTTTCGATCCTACTGCATGAATTGGCTTTGTGGGAGCCTAGCCTGTTTGGCTGCTCACCTTCCTGGACCTGGATGGAGGGGGGGAGGACTTTGGACTTCCCACAGGGCAGGGAATCTGGACTGCTCTTCAGACTCAAGAGGGAGAAGGAATGGAGTGAGGGGAGGGGGAGAGGAAGGGGAGAGGGAGAGGGGGAGAGGAAGGGGAGAGGGAAAGGAGTGGGAGGAGAAGGAGGAAAATGGGAGGCAGGGAGGAGGCGGAAATTTTTTCAACAAAAAAAATAATAAAAAAAAGAGAATGTGGCAAGTACACGTGAATGCATTGGCACAGGGAACCACTTCCTAAAAATATCCTCAGTAGCACAGACACTGAGAGAAACAATAAATAAATGGGGCCTTCCAAAATGGAAAAGCTTCTGTAAAGCAAAAGACATGGTCAACAAGACAAAACGACAGCCTACAGAATGGGAAAAGATCTTCACTAACCCCACATCAGATAGAGATCTGATCTCCGAAATATACAAAGAACTCAAGAAATTGGTCCTCAAAAGAACCAATAATCCAATAAAAGAACTCTCAACAGAGGAATCTAAAATGGCTGAAAAACACTTGAAATGTTCAACATCCTTAGTCATCAGAGAAATGCAAATCAAAACAACTCTGAGATTTCATCTTACACCTGTAAGAATGGCCAAGATCAAAAACATTGATGACAACTTATGCTGTAGAGGTTGTGGGGTAAAGGGAACATTACTGCATTCCTGGTGGGAATACTAGCTGGTACAGCCCCTTTAGATGTCAGTGTGGCAAATTCTCAAAAAATTAGGCAACAACCTTCCTCAAGACCCAGAAATACCACTTTGGGACATATATCCAAAAGATGCTCAATCATGCCACAAGGACATGTGCTCAACTATGTTCATAGCAGCATTGTTTTCCATAGCCAGACCCTGGAAACAACCTAAATGCCCCTCAAGCAAAGAATGGATAAAGAAAATATGGTATATTTACACAATGGTGTACTACATAGTAGAAAAAAAAAAAAGGAAATCTTGAAATTTGCAGGCAAATTGATGAATCTAGAAAACATCATTTTGAGTGAGGTAACCTAGACCCAGAAAGACAATTATCACATGTACTCACTCATAAGTCATCTTTAATCACAAAGCAAAGAAAACCAGCCTACAATTCACAATCCCAGAGAGCCTAGACAACAATGAGGACCTACATAGATCTACTCTACATGGGTAGTAGAGAAAGACAATATCTCCTGAATAAATTGGGAACGTAGGGACCTTGAAGAGGGTTGAAAAGAAGGGGAGAGACAGGGAGGGGAGCAGAGAAAAATATAGAGCTAAGCAAAAATCAATAAAAAAGATAAGTTAGTAGGAGAGTTTACAGCACTTTCTGTCAATTTTATTTTTTCTGTCAATTTTATTTACCTCACCTGTAAAGACAATGTATAAGGCTCAAAAAATGAACAAATTATGATTTTTTGTTTATTCAGCATAGACACAATATGTGAAAAAATAAGTGATATTAAAGTAAAACCTAGAAACCTAAGAGACTAAAGGACCTCCATTATATGGACAAACATGCATAGTATGGCTATTTTTGAAAGAGAAAGTATACACACAGAAACTGCTTAAAATCAATAATCACCATAACTGTCGAAGGTTGCAGAGAAATATGGATACAAATATGTAAATGATTATCCCAACAGCACCTTTTGACCTACAACTGCTTTACATCAGAATCTGGAGAAACTTATGAAGGTTAGAAGGAACCTATTTAGATTTGATGTGCACCTTCACATCAACATGGGGTCAACATTTGTCCAGATATTTGGCCAAATGCTATGTTTTGTGTATTTCTATGATTGTGTTTTAAAGAATATCAACTAATATTTGTAGGTGGATATTTCTGTCCTGCCTGCCACCTTCCAAATAATGATATCGAGACTTCTTATTAATTATGAATGCTTGGCCTTTAGCTTAATCTTGTTTCTAGCTAGCTCTTATAAGTTAACCCATTTCTATTAATTTACTTTCTGCCTTATAGATTTACTATCTTTACTCTGACTTGCACATGCTGTTTCCTCGAGTCCTGTCATCTCCTTTGACTCTGAACCTCTTCTTCCCAGCATTCTCTCTGCCCTGAAAATCCTGGCCTCTTCAACTTTTTATTAAACCAATCTGAGTGTCACATATTCACAGTATACAAAAAGTTTATTCCACAACAAACAATGAGCTGTGGGTAAGGAAATAAGAGAGTTCTCTCTATTGTCGAAGAGCTTCATCCACCCAGTGAACAAACTAAAGAAAACAAAATTCCCTGAACTTCTCCAAATGAGAGACTTCTACCTACATTTCTGTCATTGTCAAACTGAGCCCTTAGCTCTTTCTGGGTTCTGTTGTTCATTCACATTCAAATTCTTAAGAATTTCATTATTTATAACTATGTATGTGAATCGCATACACACAGATACACACACACACACACACACACACACACACACACACATGGTTCAGCTTCTGAAGAACTGTGCCTAATAGCAAATGCAACAGGACTCTGACCCGTAATTGCTGTCGATCTTTTCTAGTTCTATCCATTTGCCTTCAAATTTCCTGTTGTCACTGTAACCCACACCAAGAAGAAAAAGCATGATATATACTCATTATAAGTAGATATTAGCTGTAAAATAAAGACTTACTATGCTACAATGTGCAGACCTAGAGAGACTGAATAACAAGGAGGGTTCATATGGAGTGGGGAGGCATGTGGATGCCCCTGAGAAAGAGAAGTAGAAGAGATTTCATGAGTAGACTGAGAGCAGGTAGGGCTGGGAACAGAAACAATTGGGTTGGAGAGGGAGATGTAGGAGGAGAGTACTGAAAGAACCTACTAAAAGGGGGAAGACATTTGGGGATCATGAAAAAAAACCTGATACAAGGGAATCTCCTAGGAATCTACAAGGGTGACCCCAGCTAACACTCCAAGCGATAGGGGACACAGCCAGAACTGACCATGCCCTGTGACCAGATTGATGCCTGGCCCAATTGTTTTTAGAGAGGCTTCATTCAGCAGCTGATGAAAACAGAAGACCCACAGACATTAAGCAGAGTTCGAAGAATTCCACAGAAGCGGGGAGAAAGGATTGTAGGAGCCAGAGAGGTCAAGGACACCACAAGAAAATTCACAGAATCGACTAACATGGGCTCATAGTGGCTCACAGAAACTGAACCAACAGCCAAGAAACCTGAATTGGACTGACCTAGGCATTCTGTATATACATTACAGTCCTCTTATAGGACTCCTAATGACTGGAACAGAGGCTGTCTCTGACTCTCTTACTGTTTTTTTGGGCCCTATTGCTCATATTGGATCACCTTGTCCAGCCTTAATACAATGGGAAATGTTTAGTCTTACTGCAACTTGATATGCCATGTTTTATATATACTCATTGAAGACCTGCCTTTCCTAAACGGAAAGTGGATTCAGGGTCGGAACAGTGAGGAAGGGACTAGGTGGAGAGGAAGGAGGGGAAACTGTGGCTGAGATATTAAATAAATAAATAAATAAATAAATAAATACTAAATAAATAAATAAAATTTAAAAGGAGTAAATATGTTGCAAGGAGGGCTGCTTGTTGGTTCCTGGCTGCTTAGCCTCAAAATAATCACAAAATTGTATTAATTAAATCACTTTTTGGCCTATTAGTTCAAGATTCTTATTGACTAACTCTTACATATTAATTTAACCCATTTCTATTAATATATGCATTGCCACGTGGCTGTGGCTTACCAGCTAAAGTTTCCACATCTGTCTCCAGCATCTCTCTGACTCCTCCCTTCTTTATCCCACATTCAGTTCAGTTTTCCCCACCTTGCTAAGTTCTGCCCTGTTATAAGTCCAAAGAAGTTTCTTTGTTCATTAATGGTAATCACAGCATACAGAGGGAAATCCCACATCATAAATATACAAGTAAATGAATATGAAGGAGTTGAGGGAGGTATAACCACAATCAAAATACATCGTATGAGATTCTCAAAGAAATAATTAAGAATAAATAAAGGGGTATAAAGATTACTTTAAGAACAATTAGAACCATGAAACTTTCCAGATAAAACAAAACAAAACAAAAATATGGCAAAACTTTCCAGATAAAACAAAACAAAACAAAAATATGGCAAAACTTTCCAGATAAAACAAAACAAAACAAAAATATGGCAGTGTAAGATCCAACTGAACTAAGTCTACCTTAATGCTATACTTATAAGTGTAACCATACAGTAATACACCAAAGGTAGAGAGAAAAGCCTGAGGTAGGATGAGTAAAGAAGAAAAGACATGCAAAGAATTTTCATAATGGCTGTAGACCTCTGGGATCAACACCTGCAGGTCAGGAAAGCCTTCAATATCATATTCAACATGTTGCCAGCCAATATTCTATCTAGAAAAGCTGTCCATTGTAAATGGATATGAGATGAAACACATAGGAGATCATTTCATAAATTAATGAGTAGGTGGCACCCAAAACCCAGTCTGTACAATTTATCCTATTTAAAGACCAACCACTGCCAATACAGACAACCACATATATAATAGCAAAAATATTTGGGAAAATTCAGATGATATTTTTCATAAGAAACAAGCAACTTTGGAACAAAAATAAATTTTCTCAATCTGGTATAAGATCATTTATGAGAAAGAAATTCCATAATATTTTACCTAGTGGTAAAAATTCCAAAGTTTTCTTCAATATAAGAACAAAAATATCTATACTAATGACTCATTCAAAATGGTGGCTACAATAGTAAGAAAGAAGTGAAGCATCTGAGGCATTTCCCTTTTTTGAAAGCTAGTTGACAGACTAACTTTCATACCCTAATAATTACAGTTTATTAGCATTCTTAATTTTGGGAAATGGTGATGAAGACTATGAGAAGTGAGAGTCAGAGACCAAGCACTTGAAAGCACAATCACCCACAGAGTTACACATTCGTACTCACTCCTCTTGGCCAGGTTCTTACTACAAAGTTCAGAAAGGGAGGCTCAGGGAAACACTGCACTGGAAATAGATATACGTTAGAGCTAATGACCTGAAGGACAGAGATTTAACATCGCTTGTAAGGATTTTTAAGACAATATGGAAATATTTGCTCCAAAGAGATTGTTTCCCTTGTTCAAAACAAGCAAACCTACTCTCTGCTCTAAAGTAAGACACCACGTACATCTTCTAAGGCTGTTGACTCTGCCCCCATCCATAAAATGAGTGGCAGATGCTGGCATCATTGCTCAGAATGTGTGTAGAAATGGGGAAGTTGTATGGAGAATTGTTTTGCCAATAATACACAGCCACCATAGCTTCCAAAGTATTTTCCAACACATAGAATGAGCAGGAGCCAATTAGTTTGGCTAATGAATATTAGTTTCATTTAATTAAGGCTACTATCTGACTACAAGTATCAGGATAGGGCAAACATTCAGAAAAGTATGGCAACGGCAGCTTCTGGGTTCTGGACCCAACCCAAATCCTATAAAACTTTACTTCCCACCTTAAAAAGCCAGGTGGTCTCATACTTATATTTTTGCATTGACCTTTCTACTTGGTTCGAGGCATTCATTCAAATAGAGAAGAGCACATAAACAATTTCCAGAGCAACTGAAAAATTTTGCTGTCTTGTAGCAATCATCATCAGATTAAACCTGACATAAAACTCATGATTTCGCTTCATTTAAAATAATTTCCAACTATACCTTTTGTATTAGTGAAATCTGCTCTGTCTGCACTACCAACAACATTACTTGTATTGGCCTCAAAAAATAACAAACAGTACAAAGAGGGTATGTGTCTGCTTTGTGTCTCATAAAGATTATCTCTGAACAAGATCCATTTCTATATGTTCCCAACAAACTCTTAAATATATTTAAGAGGAATACGATCATACTTTTCATTGACGGATGGAAAGCACAGTGCTAATTAGCTTTAAGGTTATGTCCATTTTGGCCACCGGTCCAAAGTTCAATTCATTCTTGAAGGCTGTGGGGTGGCTCTGAATGGATGTGGTTATACAATTTCAGATTTTCCATACTGAGTACATGGGGGTTTACTCCTATTTTTAAACAGAACTAATCAATTCCATGTGGAAATTTACAAGGTGAACTTTCTACCTGCTTATATGTTATTAACACCCAGATATTTTATCCAAAGTTGTATTAATAGGCTGCTTGTTGGTTCCTTACCACCTGGCTGCTCAGCCCTGAAACACAGAAACTATATTATTTAAAACACTACTTGGCCCATTACCTCTAGCTTCTTATTGGCTAACTCTCACATCTTAATGTAATCAATTAATCTTATTCATTAATGGTAATCATAGCATATAGAGGGGAATCCTACAACACAGAGTATTTTAATTCAAGAAGATAGTCAAGTTATAAACACAAAGTTTATGGTGTACCAAATTTTGGTCCACTGAGCAAAATGTTTGTTCAAAAGGGAAAAGATATTATGATGTGATGAGGGATTCCCCTCTGTATGCTGTGAATACCATTGGTTAATAAAGAAACTGGCTTGGCCTGATAGGGTAGAACAGAGCGTGGCAGTGGCGAGGGGATAAACTGAATGCTGGAAGAAAGGAGGCAGAGCCAGTGAGAAACCATGGAGCCACTGCCAGAGGCAGGGCTGCTGAAACTTTGCTGGTAGACCACAACCTTGCGGTGACACACAGATTAATAAGAATGGGTTAAATTAAGATGTAAGAGTTAGCAAATAAGAAGCTAGAGCTAATGAGCCAAGCAGTGATTTAATTAACACAGTTTCTATGTGGCTATTTTGGGAGTCCAGGCAGCCAGGAAATGAACAAGTGGACTCCTTACTACAATTATGTAAGGCAGAAATAGTTGGTTAGGCCAAAGTTTAGTTTCTTTTACTTAACGTCTCATGTTGGCTGAAATATCTGTCACTTAGAACTTATAGTAACTAATTTGCTGAAGTTAGTGTTAGGATACTGAAAGGCTCATCATTCCTGTAACATATCAGGAGAGGAATTCATATTTGAAAATCAAATGCATGCAACCTTCCAACCACTTCTCTATTGATCCTCATCTATCAAACATCTTAGGAAAGGTGAGCTCATAAAAAATGAACATTCAGTGATCTATATTATGAAGGCAAAGCAACAAGTGGGGGTGAAGGATGTAAAACAAGAATCTCTTTGTGATGTTTTATAAAGTTCTTCTGAACTGGGGAAAATTTAATTACCAGGCCATTATTGATAACTCTTATAATAAAAATAATGTACCATTAACATACTTAAGAAATTGAGAAAATAAATCCATAACATACCAATTTCTTTAATGAGAATTTTTTAAAGATTATGACTAATCTATTTGGCTTTTATGATTTCATCTTATGATGTTTCATGAATTTTTCCTTACACAACTCACATATTTGGCTTAAATCTATTCCATGATTTTTTGTTTTAATGTTATTTGTAATAAAATTAATTTTTATATTATTTTAACTACTAATTACTAGTAGTAGAAATTATTTGGGTAGAAGACTGAAGGGCAGCTGCCCACAGACCTTCCCCATACTTGAAGTTCCAACAGGCCCACTCCTCAGCTCTATCTCCCCATCTCATCTCCGTGTCTCAGCTTTTAACTCCAGAAGCAAATCTCTGCCCAAACACAGGAAAAAGAATTTCCTAACCTAAAAAAAGGAGATGGCTATGAAGGTACAAAAGCATACTGAAGATCAAATATATTGGATCAAAAAAGAAAGTCTGCATGCTACATAATAATCAAAACATTAAACTTCCAGAACTAAGAAAGAATTTTAAAAGCTGCAAGAGAATAAGAAAGTAACATATAAAGGCAAATATATTAGAATTACAAGTGACTATTTAATGGATACTCTAAAAGCCAGAAGGATGTAGACAGATGTGCTATAGATTCTAAGAGACCACAGATGCCAGTCCAGATTACTATACCCACAAAAATTGAGATCATCATAGATGAAAAAAACGATATTCCATGATAAACACAAGTTTAATCAATAATAATCTATAAATTCAGTGCTATAAAAGATACTAGAAAGAAAACTCCAACCAAAGAAGGTTAGCTACACACATAAAAACACTGAAGATAATCTCAAACTGGCAAAACCGAAAGAGGGTATGTGTATGTATACACATGTGCACACGTGCATGGACACACACACATACACACTAATGTTGTATAACATTAGTGAGGCAGAAGAAAGAATATGTGGAGATTTTAGGCAGAAAGAATAAATAGAAAAAGATAAAAGAGCAAAAGGAGAAGAGGAGGACTCCAAGGGCCAGTTACCCAATTACACAAGAAGACATGGAATAAGAAGTAAAGAAAGGTATATTTGGGAGCCTAGTCCTAGCCCTGGATGTATGGGAGTGGACCTTGAACTTTCCACAGGGCAGGGCACCCTGACTTCTCTTAGGACTGGAGAGGGAAGGGAAGGGGGAATGGGGGAGTAGGAAGCAAATGGGGGGATGGGAGGAGGCAGAAATTTTTAATAAATAAATAAAGAAAAATAAAGAAGAAAGGTATACAGAAATAGAAAAAGATAAAATCCCAGAGACAAAACACAGAAGGGATAATTTGAGTTAAGAAAAGCTAGATATAAACAAGCCATGCTAAAGCTGGGAATTCAAAAAAAAAAAAAAAAAAAGAATAAGCCTCTGAGTGATTTATTTGGGAACTTGGTGGTAGGCTCACCAAACACCAAAGAACAAAGTGTTTAAAATGACAACAGCAACAAAATAACAGAAATTAATAATCATTGATCATTACTATCTCTCAACATCAATGGACTCAATTTCCCAATAAAAGTATACAGACTAGCAAAATTGATGTAAACCAAGATCCATCCTTCAGGTCTATATGCCTCAAAATCAAAGATAGAAATTGCCTCAGAGTAAAGGATTGGAAAAATGATTTTCCATGTAAATGGATAGAAGAAGCAATCAGGTATAACTATTCAAATATATAGCAAAATAGACTTCAAACCAAAATTTGTCAAAAGAAATGGGGAAGGCTATATACTCACCAAATGAAATATCCACAAACATGACATTTCAGTTCTTAATATTGATGCCCCAAACACAGATCACCCACTTTTGTAAAAGAAGCACTACCAAAATGTAAATCACATATCGACTCTTATACACTAAAAGACTTAAATACCCCCATCCTCAAAAGCAGATAGGAATTAAACAGAGATATGCTAGAGCTAACAGATGTTATATACCAAATAAATCCAACAATTATCTAGAGAAAATTTTACCCAAACAGAAAAGAATACACCTTCTTCTTGATTCCTCATGGAACTTTCTTCAAAAGTGGCCACAAAGCAAGTCTCAAAAAACTATAAGAAAATTGGAATACTCCCTTTATTCTATCAAACTACCATAGATTAAAGTTGGATGTCAACAACATAGACGCATAGAAACAGAACAACTCTCTACTAAATGAGTAGTGTGTTAATACAGAAAAGTTATTAAAGGCTTCCTAAAATTCAATGAAAATTAAGGCAGAATATATCCAAACATATGGGAAGCATAGCCTTAAGTGCTAAAAGAAAATAAAAAGAGAAAAGGAGATCTCTCATACTAGCAACTTAATAGCAAACCTAAAAGTTCTAGAAGAAAATGAAGGAAGGACACTTAAGTTGATTAGATAGAAGGAAATAATCACACCGAGGACTCAAATCAATAAAATAGGAACAAAGAAAACAATAATCAAACTCTATGAAAGAAGGAGTTGATTCTTTGGGAAAATAACGAAACACACAAACCCATATCAACTACAAGACTAAGAGAAATATCCAAATTAGCAAAATCAGAAACAGAGAGGAGGACACAAGGACAATGGGAAAATCCAGAGACTCATATTTCGAAAACCTGTGCTCCACAAATTTGGAAGATTTTAAAAGAAATGAACAATCTTCAATTTTCTTGATAGACACCCTTTACAAAATATAAATCAAGATCAGATAAACAATTTAAATAGACCTATAACCCACAAGGAAATATATGCAGTCATTAAAATCCAACAACAGCAGCAGCAGTCCAGGGTCAAATGTAGTTACTACAGAATTCTATCAGATTTTCAGTGAAGTACTAATGCCAATACTCTTCAAATTATTCCACTAAATAGAAGCAGAAATAACATTACCAAATACATTTTATTTTGTGGAGCCAAAGTCATCCTGATACTCAAACCACACAAAGATTCAGTAAATAAAGAGAATAATAGATGGATCCTCTCTATAAATACGGGTGCAAAAATACTCACAAGCCTAATCGAAGAACACATAAAAAAGACCATCCTAGTTGAGCAGTGGTGGTACACGCCTTTAATGATAGCATTAAGGAAAGTAAACCTGGTCTACAGAGTAAGTTTTGCAGGAAGCCAAGGTTACACATAGAAAGCCTATCTCTAAAAACAAAAAGAAAAGAAAAAGAATAAAGATTATCCACCAATATCAATTTCAAGTAAGCTTTATCCCACAGATACAAGAATCTCTGCATAGAAGGACATATGAAAATCAGTCAATGTATTCCACCATATAAACAAACTGAAAAATAACTTAGGATTATTTCACTAGATGTTGAAAAATCCTTTGACAAAATTGAATATCTTCATGATAAAAGTTTTGAAGAGATAAAGAATCGAGAGATAAATCTAAATATCACAAAAGTAACTTTCAACAAGCCCATAGCCAACATAAAAATAAATGGAGAGAAGCTTAAAATGATTCCACTAGAATCAAGAGCAAGACCAGGTTTTTATTATCTATGTATCTATTCAGTATAGTATTTATGGTTCTTGCTAGAGCAATCAGACAAATGAAGAAGATCAAAAGGATATAAACTGAAAAGGAGGAAGTCAAAGTATGCTTATTTGCAGATGGTATGATAGTATACATTAGCCACCCCAAAATTATACCAGGGAACTCCTACCTGAACACCTCCAACAAAACGTCTGGATACAAAATTAAGTATAAAATGCATCTCTTCCATGTACAAATAACAAACAGATTGAGAAAGGAAAGAAATCAAGGAAACAAAATCCTTCACAATTGCCTCGAACTATATAGAATATTTTGGGATAGCTCTACCCAAGCAAGTGAAAGACATTCATGACAAATATTTCAAGTCTTTGAAGAAAGAAATTGAAGAAGATATCATAATATGGAAAGATCTGGCCATACTACCCCAAACAATCTGCATATTCAAGTCAATTCCCCCAAAATTCTAACACAATTCTTCATAGGCATTGAAAAAAACAGTATTCAACTTATATATGGACAAACAAAAAAAAATAAAATCCATCATAGCTAAAAGAATCTTCAACAATACATAACAGAACTTACGAAGGTATCTCCATCTTTGATTACAAGCTGTACTATAAAACTAGAGTTATAAAAATCTACATGGTGTTGACATAAAAAAAAAGACACACATTGATCAATGGAAACAAATCAAAACAGAGACAGAAATCCACACCTTTAAACATCTGATGTTTTTATAAAGAAACCAGAAACTCCCATTGGAAAAAAAAAAACCCTTCAACAAATGGTAGTGGTTTAACTGAATGTCTCTATGTAGAACAATGCAAAGAGATTCATATCTATCATCCTGTACAATACTTAAGTCCGAGTGAATCCAAGACCTCAACATAAAATTATACACACTGAACCTTATTGAAGAAAAAGTAGGTAATAGTCTTGAATACATTGGCACAAGAACCAACTTCCTTAACAAAACACTGATAGGATAGGCACTAAGATCAACAATTAATGTATTAATGTGACCTCATTAAATTAGCTTCTGAAATGATATTGGTGTAGCACATTGGTGCTAGGACAAAATGACAGCCTACAGAACAGGAAAAGATCTATTCAAGAGCTAACACACTAAATATATTTAAAAAAAAACTCAAGAAACCAGACACCAACAAACCAAATAACCCCATTAAAAATGTAATACAGATCTAAACAGAGAATTCTCAACAGAGGAATCTCTAATAGCTGAGATTCATTTAAAGAAATGTTCAATATTTTTAGCTTTCTGGAAAATGCAAATCAAAACTACTTTGAGATTCTATCTTAGACCAGGTAGAATGCCTAGATCAGTAATACAAGAGACTGCTCAGGCTGTGGAGCAAGGGGAACACTTCTCCATTGCTGGTGGAACTTCAAACTTGTACAGCAACTATGAAAATCAATATGGTGGTTCCTCAGAAATTTGGAAAATAATCTACCTCAAGATCCAGCTATATCAACCTTGGGCATATACCCAAAGAATGATCTACTGTGAGAGAATGCTCTTGTACACTGTAAAGATTTGTCACTTGTATTGGTGTATTAAAATGCTGATTAGTCAGTAGCCAGGTAGAAAGTATAGGCAGGGTGACCAGACTAGGAGAATTCTGGGAAGAAGAAAGGCAGAGACTCAGTAACCAGCCAGATGCAGAGAAAGCAAGATGAGAATATCTCACTAATAAAAGGTACCAAACCACATGACTAAACATAGACAATAATTATGGTTTAATTTAAATTTTAAGAGCTAGTAATAATAAGCCTGAGCTAGTAGGGCAAACAGTTTATAATTAATATATGCCTCTGTGCGTTTCTTTGAAATTGAATGTCTGTGGGACCAGGTGGGACAGAAACTTCTGTCTACAATGATCCATCATACCACGATGTCACTTGCTCAGTTATGTTCATAGAGGCTTTATTCATAACAGCCTGAAACTAGAAACAACTTAGATATCCCTTAACCAATTAGTCAGCTATTAAAAATGATATTTTAAATTAATTTTGCAAATAAATGGATGAAATTAGAAAAAAATCATTATGAGTAATGCAACCTATACTCAGAAAGACAAACATAGTATTCACTCACTTATAAGTGGATTATGTTTATTTGCACCCTTTTATTATAAAATAAAACATCATAATTTGGACCCTTAATTGATGTGGGAGTGTCATATCAATCTGTTGATTTCATTGGCTGAGCAATAAAGAAACTGCTTGGCTGTCCCTCATAGGTTAAAGCATAGATGGAAGGAGAAAACAGAATAGAATTCTGGGCGGAAGAGGAAGTGAGGTCAGACTCTGCTCTGCTCCCGGACAGACCCGACAGCTCTGCTGGAGCAGAGACACCATGATGGACGGAGGCTAGAATCTTCCCGGTAAGCGCACCTTGGGATGCTTACACAGATGATTAGAAATGGGCTAGTCCAGGTGCGAGAATTAGCCTGTAAGGGCTAGAGTTGATGGGTCAAGCAGTTCTTAAATGAATGCAGTTTGTGTGTTGTTATTTCGGGCATGAGCTAGCCAAGTGGCCGGGGTGATGGGGACGCAGCCCCGCCGCTCATATTTCAACACTTAATCCATCTCACAATTTATGCTTTCTAGAAAATATATTATTGGAAAGCTGGAAAGATGACATAGAGGCTGAAAGGCACTTGCTGAAAAGTCTTTAGATTTGAGTTTGGTCCCCCAGAACCACAAGGTGGAAGGAGAAAACTGCCTTCCACGAGTTGTCCCCTGAACTCCACACTTATGCTGTAGTAAGTGTGTGTTCATACACCACATAATATATATATATATGTATATACATATATATATATATGTATATATACAAACAAATGTAATTTAAAATCCAAAAGGTATACGTTATTTTGTGATATTTTGCTTGTGTTATGACAAAGTTTACTTGGCCATCAGAGGGCAGAGCCAGTAACTAGTTAACCATAGAGGTCTGGAGGTCTATTCAGAGAGGAGATAGAAAATAAAAACATGGGACAGAGACAGAAAGTGATAAGCCAGGTATAGGAGGATCTCGGTCTCTTCTTTCTGAGGATTTGGAAAGGAAGAAATTTCTGATGGCAGTTGTTCTGCTTCACTGATCTTTCAGCTTTCACCCTGATATCTGACTCTTTTTTTTTATAGATAAAACTAATTAGGAACACTGTTCAATATATTGTCGAATTTAGCATCTTTTCAAGAATAGGTGCAAGACCATATAATTTAATTATTTTCCCTCCACAATGAAAATCCATTTTTATAACCCAAACATCAAATTAAAAATTCTACTACTGCAGTAGACACCTGATCATATCATCACACAGCAGCTAAAGCTGTGGTTGTTATTAGTAAGTGACAGACTGAAAGACATGTTATAACATTCGTCAGCTTGGTAGGACAATGCTGTATAATCTCCCACAGTCTCAGCAATGCACCAAGGATTAATAAGAACAGTTTCGTCATTAAATATAAAATTGGCATCAAATTGTAAAACAGTCTTTGTTAACTTACTTCTGACATAAAAAAAAAATGGCATGCTCTCTGGGACTGTCCGTCTGGCATCTTCAGTAATAAATTAGCATTCAATCCTTAATGTTCTTCAATGTTTTATCATCAATTGTTTTTTGTAAAGAGAAGATGTAAATTTTTCCACACTTAGAGTTTTCTTTCTCAGCTCTGAGCAAATGTTACCCTACCATGTCTCCTCATCGATTTGCCATGAGAAGAAAACTAAATACTTACTTTCGGGATTTTGTTTCTTTTTATGCATGAATGATTATTCTAGTTGGGCTTCTAATAAAAAAGGTCATGGGCCCAGGAGCTTATGGTCAGAATATTCCTTGAGACGCTGGATGCTGGGAAGTCTGCAATCACGATAACGGCATGTTTTGTGTCCTGTGATGGGGCGCTTGCTAGTTCACAAAAGACACTTTCTCACTTTGTCCTCATATTGAAGACGAAGGCAGAAGAGCTCTTACAGGCAATTGTAGTATGATGATCTCTCTTGTGAGGCATCAACACCCATGACCTAATCACCACTCAACTGCCCCACATTTAAATGATTAATTTAGATCACATAAGTACCCCATATTGTGTACAAAAGGTACACAAAATCGGGACATGGCATCATGGTCATTTATATCAGCTCATGCGTGTCTACCCAGACCATTAGAATAAATGATGGCAAATCAAAAGGGTAGAAAAAGCTATCCCATCTTTTGCTGTCTGGAACAGTGCTCTTTGAGTAGTAATTACACATGTAGACAGATAATATTCTTTTGGTTTTAAAAACTGATAACCATAATTCAGTGGTGGAATAAGAGTTTTTACACTCATTTACTTGTTTGCATATCTGTGTTTGTGTGTGCGTGTGTTTGTATGTGCATATGTGTATGGGTATATGCATACGTGTGTATGTGTGCATGTGTCTGAGTGTGAACACACATATGTACATACACATACATGCCTTAAAACTCACATGAAGTTCAGACACCTTGTAAGAGTTCATTGTTTCCTTGTACAATAATCATTCCTGATTTAACTCAGTTTGTCTGACTTTGTAGCAAATGCCTTGTTCCACAAACCATGCAAGCTAGTCTACCTATTTCTCTTTTTTTCTGCCATGTGTATGTATCCCCTCCCTTCCTTCCTCCCACTTCCCCTTTATCCATTCCTCTCTTTCTTCCTTTCTACCTCCTTCCATTCTTTCCTTTTTTCTCTTGTAATGCAGTATAGCACTGGTCTAGTCATAGGAGGCCCACACTGACGTAGAGCCCACTCCAGTACTAATCAGTGGGTGTCACAAATCTAGTTCTCAAGTTCAGCTGGGATGGTGAGTGAGGGGAGACACTTTCTGTAAGCACAGGGTGACATTAGTGAGCAGTGAAACTTTTGGGTATTGAGTTGTATTGCTTTAGTTATTATTGTATGGAGCCCTGAATAAAATAACATATTTAAAATATTGTATGCATGTATTTTGTATTGCATTTCTGTTACGTGTTTTTCAACTTTGGAAAGGGGGGCTTTTAAATGACCACAATTTCTAGTATTGACTACTTGACTCAACTGGCGTACAACTAAGCAAAGCCTTTTCTAGGCTGTCCACTGTGAGATTCTGAGCCATTCACCATGGGGAGCATCTCAGATAAAGAGGGACTCAACAGCCCCACTGAGGCAGACAGGGGAGATGGCAGGATTTTCCGGCTTGCATTTCCCATCCTGAGCCACAGCCAGTTCACTCAAACATGAAAACAGTTTCCAAGAAGCAAGTTTATTGCCTTTTCCTGACAATTAGGGAAAAGGAGGCAGTGGTGTTCAAATGGTGCCTGACAGCCTGGGGAACGGCAGCAACCATCTGTGCTATAGCAGCGCTGTTTGTATTTTTAATGTTTACACATACAGCAAAGATAATTAAAAATAACTATAATTAAAAATGATTACAACAAATTACTTTTCCCTCAACAGTAATATGTGCCTGTAACTTATAAGGTTTTTTTTTTTTTTTTTTTGCTAAAGTAACCTTGATTAGAGACTAGAAGAAAGTATTACAATTCCTGCCTTGCTCTGAAAGTTTACAGATGGGGGAGGGAAGACTTGCTAAGCATAAAGTCATGTCACTTATTATAATTCACACACATTTGATGACCAGGGGATCATTTCTATGTTATTAATAGAAGGATTTTTCGTGGAAGGCAAGAATAAAAGTGAAGATTTTTTTCTTCAAAGAAAAAAGTTATAACAACTGAGGATAAAGGGTGGAGAGAAAAAAAACAACAATTAGCTCCTTTCATAGTGCTCTGATACTACAAGGATAAGGTTTTTGAAACATTATGTGAAATGTATAAAGTATCCTCAATAATTCCCTTCCTTTACAGGAATCTTGGAACTTTTGAATATCCTTATTCTTTTTGAAAAAAAAAAAGATATAGGCTAGTCTATTTCATGGGAGGAGGAAAGAAGTTAATTTAATCTTTGTGGAGTCTGTGAGAGTTGGTCAGAGTAAGGGCCTGGTGATTTATCTTACAACTCTAGACCCAGCACTTCCTAAGAAGGCCTAGTGAAATCAGTGTCTTGTTTCCCACATGTAAAATACTTAGCCCTTTATGCTAAAATTCTTGTAACCCCAGACCTTTGTCAATCAATGCATCCTGTTATGACTGAAAAGGAAGATTTCAGCTGTATTCTCTATCAAACTCAGTCCAAAGCTTTCTACAGTTTTCATTTCTGTGAGAAATTTAGGAGGAAAGCTAACAAGCGGCTCTCCTACAGAACGTTCACATAGGAGCCGAGGTAAGAAATAACATCTCAATTTTTGGTTCTTCTGTTTTCAAAATCTCATCTTGAAGCTAAAGCTAAAGCTTCAGTCCACACTTGTTCAAGTTCACCAGTGTCTTGATCCCTATAACACACTCCAGCAACATAGCCCTGCTCGTCATTTGTGTCTTGGAGGTACATTGTCAGCCACATTATCTAACAATGGCATGTGCATGCTGGGTCCCTTTAAACTCTGTTCCACAACCTTTGTTCACCCACATAAATCACTTCCCTCTCCTCCATTGACAGTGCCCAGGCATGTTCCTTAAATGTGTTACCAGTCAAAAGAGACTATAGAATATGTAGCTATTGATACTAGTTCACAAAACAATCCCAGCTGAAGTACATGTGTTGTCTCTGGCTCTTTCCTTGTCTTTTTCTTGTAATCTACTCAACACTTCTCTTTCCCTTGTCTCCTTCTTAATTCCAAGTTTGCTTTCAAGATAAACTGTTTTTTATGAGCAATCCATCATAAAATCAGTTGGTTGTTTTTGTGGAAATGTGAAATTCAGACTATTATTTGATGGCTTATTTTTAACAAATTTCTATTTGTTTTTTAAAAATAAGATAAGGTATAAATTACAGAAATACACTATCATTTATAATTAAATAGGCTGTTTCAATTATAGAATGTTTTGATCAGATGATTTTCATATGTAATTTGCTTCGTTTAATATAAACACAAATGCTTTCAAATTTGATAACAGTTGATGTAATGTGATCTAGCAATGACAAAACTAATGAGTAGATTTAATATTTGTTTGTATATGATACCATGAAGCTAATTGGCTGTCATTCTATGATGCTTAATAGTGGTTGTCAATGTGACAGAATACAATCACCTAGGAGACAAGATGGTGGTCAGGTTCCTGAGGGACCATCTAAACTAGGTTATGTGAAGTGCAAAGACCTATCTTAACAGTGGGTGGCAATATTCTGTGGGCTATGGTCTTAGACAATAGGAATAAGGATAGAGCAAACAGAATGCCATCATCTCTCGCTGACTGTCGATGGAGTTTAGCTGATGACTTCGCTAAGCTCCTGGCACCATGCTTCCCACAAACATTAGGGACTTTACCCTCTAACTGTGGGCCAAAATAAACTTCTCTTCCTTTTAATTGTCATTTTAGTGTAGTTTCCCCAAGAACAAGGCAAATAAACAGCATATAATTTAAATAATACACATTTTATACTGTTCTTCTTCCTTGAGGGGCAAGTTGAAATGAAGCAGGAGAAAGCTCCTATACTCACCAGGGGATGATTTTCCATATAAGAGCAAAGACAAGGGTTGTCACTGGAGGATATGCATGTTATAAATGCCTGTCTGATCTTATGAGAAAATTATTGTGGCAATTAAGCATATTGTATACTTACAGAACTTAGCCAGTACTGTTAAGTGTTATATATTAAATATTCATATTTCAATAAGAGTAATGCATGTGACTCAAAATATTAAATAATTTAACATTTATATTAGTGAAGAAGGATTTAGATACAATATATTTTAAGTTTTCTACATTCCTACATATTGTTTGCTTATATTCTGTTCGTGTATCTCCTGTTATGTATGTGTGTGTGTGTGTGTGTGTGTGTGTGTGTGAGTGTGTGAACATTGCCGCAACACAAATGTGGCAGAGGAAAACTTGCAGAAGTCAGTTCTTTCCTTCTATCATATGGTTTGATGGATGGTACTCAGGTCATCAGGTTTAGCGGCAAGTCCCTTTACACACTTGGCCATTTTTTCAGCCCCTCAACACATTGCAAAATCAAAAAGTAAGCAAAATTAAAGGCATTAAGTCCTCATGTTATGCCACAGACACAGAAGTATGCCCCATACTTATATAATGCCCCTAATTGTCTCAGTCAAGGACAGCTTCAAGAGCAAGGAGAGCTGAGTTCGCCATAGAATTCTGAGTTTACATCAGGGTTAGGAAATTTGAGCAGAAATTGGAAAATCCAAGTTGAAGAGAGCCAATGCTGGCAAATAGATTCAGAACAGATGTAATTTAGGTTCTAGGTCCACATGATGTTGGAAGAATTTATTCAACACAAAGGCACACTAAGCACAGAGAAGAAAAAAGGCGTGGTCTAGGGGAAGAGGTCCAGGTATATGCAAGGCCATATACCAACAAGAAGCTTTCAAATTCAAGTCTTGCTTAGGTTACACATACACAGAGTTAGCTCTGGGTTAGCTTGAGCAACATAGTAAGGAGCAAGGCCATCTCAAGATAAGGGGAGCAGGTTGCAAAGGAATGCAACTCGAGGTTCAACATGAGATGAGAGGATGGTTGATCCTTCATTATATTCTTCTTAAACTTGATGAGGGCAGGTTTTAGTGAGGATCCAACCAACAAATAATTAAGTGTTAAGTTTTTTTAAAAAAAAATATGATGGCATGCACTTAAAACCCTGCAGGGGAAAAATAGGTTCTTCCTTCACACATGGCGAAGTAAATTTGTTACTTACATATTAAGAACAGCTAGCTGAAGAAGAATCTTGTAGGAGAATCAGCAGTATTAATGTCCTAGGATTCAGGTAGCCAGGATATTTCAAATGAAAATAATAATATGTAACTCTTAAAGTGGCATGAAATTTAGATAAAATAAAATGACACAACTCAGCATGCGAAGGTCCACTTTCAGGCCTGGAGAGGACAAAGCACAGGGGACTGGAATCAAACTCTTTCCAGGTGGTGTAGAGGGAGTGGCAAGAGATCTCAGTTCCACATCTTTTTACAAAAGGTATGCGGTTCTTTCTGTTGCATTTTAGGAATAAAGATCAGAAAATTTTATTAATGCTATTGTTTCATATGATTAGGATAAGACATGTAGCAATTTACACATTTACACAATGAAACATGACACAGTAGAAAAAAATGACATCTTGAAATTTGCAGGAAAATAGATGGAGCTATAAAACGTCATTTTGAGTGAGGTAAACCAGACACAGAAAGACAATTATCACATGTACTCACTTATAAGTGGTTTTTAAAGCAAAGAAAATCAGCCTACAAATCTTAATCCCAGAGAACTTAGAGAACAATGAGGAGACTAAGAGAGACATACATACAACTAATCTACATGGGAAGTAGAAAAAGACAAGGTCTCCTGTGTAAATTGGGAGCATGGGGACCTTGGGGGAAGGTTGAAGGGGAGGAAAGAAGCAGGGAGGGGAGCATAGAAAAATGTAGAGCTCAATAAAAATTAATAAAATAAAAAATATACAAAAAATATTTAAAAAGTATAAGACATATATACAGAAAGGATCATATACACAAAACTTCACAGGACTTCCTTATCTAATAAGTGATTGGATTCCATTCAGGCAATGACAAGCATAATCAAGTCATTTCTCCTGGCAAGTTCTATTGTACAAGAAAATTGTTTTATGCCAATTAACATATAAATTTATTTAAAGAAAATATCTCCTTCTTTGATTTATTTTATTTATATGAGCTCTTTGTGCTCATGTGTACTACATACATGATGGAGACCTTGGAGCCCAGAGGAGGGCATGAGATTCCTTCAAAGGAGAGTTACTGGCAGTTGTAAGAGGATATGTGGATGGTAGGAACTGAACCCAGACACTCTGCAAGAGCAGCCAGTAGTCTTGCTGCACTCTCTCTCCAAATCCCTGTCACATAGAAACTTTGAGACACTCTTTTTAAGTTCTGTGTTAAGGATGTGGTTTAGCCACTTTCAGAGAAGAGGAGAAGTATGTTTATATCTATTTTTACATTTTGTTCTAAAAAAATTGTTCTAGACTTATAATTGATCATTATAATGAAATGTTGACTCAAGATTGACAATAATATGAAACTAAAACCCAAATAAAAAATCTGCCAACATTTTTCTTCTTGACCAGATTTCAAGTGTAATGTGTTAACAAAGCATGTACAAAACAACAATAAACAAAACTCATATTTAAAATGATTTGGATTCAGTTTGGGGTGACATGATGATAGACTATAAACTCTACAGTAATGGATTAATGAAGATAAAAGCAACAGAACCAGATGATAGGTGAAATAAGTAAGATTTAAAAGTGGAGCGAGGGTGCAGTACGGCTCCACAGATAATGGTGTTTGCTGCCAAGACTGATAAGTTCAGCTTGATACCTGAACCTTGAACCCACAGAGGGGAAGAAGAGAACCTACCCCCGCAGGTTATCCTCAGCCCTCTAGAGCTACACACACACACACACACACACACACACACACACACACACACGTGCGCGCGCACACACACACACATACACACACACCTGAAAGGGAGTGTAATAATTAAATAAAAGCAAATTTAAAATAAAATGAAAATAAGCAACTTGGTTGTTTTAAATGTTTACATATATTTTTCTTAAACTTCTTGGGAGTTTTAATTGGTTGCATTTCATGTAGGAGACCTAGATATGTTATATCCCTGCAATATCGTTTGTGATCTTGCAGGGATCTATGTCTCTTTCCTTTCATTAGTATCTTGGGGTCTGTTTACAAAAACCCTACCAGAAGTACCTGAAGGTGGAGAGTTTATTTTGGCTCACCATGTGAGGGAATTGCCCCCCACAGTGGGGGAGACACGAGGCAGAACCAGCTCTCACTGGGAGAGATACATGAGTTGCAAGGCATCTGCTCTCAGGACAGAGAGGGAAATGAATGCTGCAGCTCAGCCACCTCCTTCCTTTTGCCTTTTCTTGAACTCCAGGCCTTGGGACAGCTGCTGTCTACATCCAAGATGAGTCTTTGCTCCTGGAAAGATTCCCCTAGACTTTCCAGAAAGGCATGACTCTTGGATTATTTCAGTCTACTTTAGTGAATCGTGAACTATGAAGATTGGTCATGACACCCTGATATGGAAGCTGAATGGTAAAATATTGACACCCTGATATGGAAGCTGAATGGTAAAATCTTGTTTCTAAGTACCTTACAGTGGAAAAACGCATATTCTCCCTGTTTGAGATATGGATCAGAGATGTATAGAATATCAAAATAATAAATTTTCAACTAATGTTTGTCATTCTTTCCAGTTATAGCTTTGAGGTCAGGCTAGTGAAGGTCTTGTCCTCATGTCAATTGGAATAGTACCCCAGCTCCAGGAACAGGTCTCTACTCTTTACTTATTGTTACATGAAATTGAAGGTGATGGCTCTGCTAAGTGAGTGCTCACAATTTTTTAAATGCTTTATTTATATATAGTTTCTGGAGATCAGAGAAGAAAGTGATATAAGGAGAGACAGTTATGAAAATTTGGAATTATAACAGTAGCAAATAACACCCCAAACTAACACCCATCTGAGTACTAATTTTTTATCATCATTATACATATGAATACTTATAGAGTTATGAAACTGATTTTGAAAAGGGCATAATATAATTGAGTAATCCGAGTTCTAGACTCTACTATTCTCCACAAAAATTATGTATTTATTCTTAATATGTTGATCTATTCTGTGCCTTATTTAGAATAACTCTTGAGATTTTGTAACAAAGAAAATTTTCAGTTTAACCAGCCATATAAGAAAAACTACCTTCTTGTATTCTAAATAAACCACACAGTAAAAAAAGCAAATTCATCTTATGGTGCTCCATTACTCCATTCTCATGTTCAATACTAGCTGTGAGAATTTTCTTATTGTTGCAAAAAAAAAAAAAAATAAAAACACTTAAGAGATTAAAGTTTGTGTCCAGTAGAAGATAGCACTGATAAGCATATAAATTGATAAGATAATGAATAAGTTGAAAGTAGCCATTTTTTAGTTCAAAAATTAATTCTGTTTCTCTTTCCCTTTTTCTTTTTAAGAGATTGTTTCATTATTTATTAGTTTGTGTGTGTGTGTGTTGTGTTGTAGACTATTAGTTTAAATTGTGTTACTTTTGTTTATGCTCTGGAACATTTGTTTAACCATGCAAAGATGTGTTTGATTAAATACAATTCACCTGCGGTCTGGAGGTTGAGTCAGCAACTAGCAGATAGGAAGTTGTAGGGAGGAGCCAGGTGGAGAAGGGTTTATGAGGGGCAAGAGAAAGCGCAAGAACTTCTTGGGAGACATGAGGTGAGCTAGGCGAGTTGCTTGCTATTCAGCCTCTCTGGGAAGCAGGACTCTACCTCAACCTTTGACTCTTGTGTTCTTTAGTGGGACAGAGATTTAGTTAACTTCTCTTAGTAGCTTTGAAAGAGTCAGTTCCTGAGGGAACAGAATTTCCTCAGGCTGCCGCTCTTGTGTCTAGTAGCTGCTGGTGGCTGCAGCACTGCAGTTTCTGACTAGGATAGCCGTAGGTTAAAAGGCAGCAATCATTAAGAACGAGGACTACATTGTTTGTGTGCATACATGTGCACACCATCATTCAAGTATGGAGACTCTGGGGATCACGTTCAAGTTGTGAGTCTTGGCAGCACACACTTTTCCCTGCCTCGCCATCCTATGAGCCCTAATTCCAGGAGTTTCAAACTGATAGAGTGTTCCTTAGAGTCCATTTGCAACCTCTGGACTTTGCCGTCTAAGGATGGATGAGAACCATTCGAAAGAATGATTCCTAATTATGTTTGTTTGAAAAGTATCACATAGCTTTATAGGCACACTGTGGAAATGTAAAACAACTACGCTCCTAAAAAATAAATGCAATGATCATGTCCTTCTACTGAAAGGAAGCAATTGTGCTCAACAGCAAGTAAGTACCCAGTGAAGAGCCCATTTGTTTGTGTTTTATTCCCCTCTAGCATCAGAGCCGAAGCGAGCCTACAGATGACTCAGTCCACCCCACTTACTGCTTCAGAGAAAAAGAAAATGAAGCACAGAGAAATGGGAGATTTGGGGTTCTGTTCAAGGTTGTCTAAATCCTAGATTAGAATTTTGATCCCTTGACCATTAATCTAAAATTTTTCCTTCCATCTGCATTCCAGAAGGATCTATTTCATATGAACATTACATAATCCAAAGCAAAATTTAAATGTTCAGTTATAGGCTATGTTAATGTGCCTTTTGTGGACTTTGCAAGGATATAGCAGAGCTTTTAACTTCATTTCCCTTGCCAGAAACATGGTAAGTTTTAAAGTCACACGGAGGTGATTTGGGATTGTGGATGACTTCAGAAAAAGTCCCCTTCCCTCTTGTCACTCTCTTTGCTGTTTCATTATTTTGCAAACACTGAGCAGTGAAAGCAGGCAGAGGATTCATCCTCTATTTTATTACTGGTTTTCACCCTGATGTTCACACTTGCTGAGCGCTTTTGATTTAGTCACTCTTTTAATCAAATTTCTTAAAGCTTCAGCCCCTGCACACACACATACATACACACAATCCTTGCTTTGTATTTTTTGATTTGACCGCTTTTCCCCAACGCCCTGTTTAAAACGGTGAAAGTCATCACCATTTTGTTACCAGTAGTGACAAAGACCATTTAGGCTGCTATAAGAAAATACCACATTTGTAAACAAGAACTTATTTCTCACAGTACAGAAGGCTGAGAATTCCAAAGTTATTGTGCCAGACAAGTTGGCAATGTCTTCTCAGTTGGTTACTTCTTGCTCTTTTCCCACAAGGTGGATGACAGACAAGTCTTCAGGCCTCTGTTGCGAAGACCTTATTAAATAGGGCTTGCCTTTGAACTTAGTCCCTTCTCCGAAGATTGTAATTTTCTATCTTAACATATTGGGGATTGAACTTCCATTATTTGAGTGGGATTTTTTTGATCCTATATATTTGATTTTATCATCCTAAATTAAATGTTTATGTGGTTCTGTGGACCACTTTATACTTGAGAGCAGGCATCCACTGGGGCTAGAGGTGTTGGATGTCCTGGAACAGAAATTATAGGGGTTGTGATCCCAATAGTGTGGGTGCGGAGAACCACATCATAAGGCCAATGCAAAAAAGTATGTACAGTTAACCATTAAGCTACCACTCATTTGTTTTTGTTTTTGTTTTTGTTTTGTTTTGTTTTTGGTAGAGTCACAAACATTCTGAAAAGAGTAAGTAAGAACAAATTCTTAATACTTTCTTGTTTTAAATATGTTAAAAAGAATTCCTCGTGTTGACTAAGCATATTCATAAGTCATATTCCAGTATTTCACTTCTAATCCTTTGAATTTTACTTTATTTAATATAATGGTTTAAAACAATAGGCTTGTTTTATTATAGTTATCTAATTTAAAATTTTCAAAACCATACCTTTGTACAAGAACATGGTTTCACTTCTATATTTGGTACATTATCTTTTCCCAAAAACTAACGTTGAGAGATTGAAAACAGAGACTGAGAAGGAGCCCAAGTGTCATTTCATGATGTCCCAAGCAGAATCTTTAAACTACACCTTCACATTCAGGAAAGGATGACTAAAGGAAGTACATCCTCCTACAATTATTTTCATTCAGCAGTAATAACCACTTTAAGGAAAACATGCTTTAATAAAGACAGGAGATCTGTTGCTGTTGTTGAGGGAAGAGGCCAGATTGTGGTGGGCTGAAGTATGAGTGGGTTGCAGAGAAATGGGACTATTAAGCACTGGATGTGTGAGCACATTCGTCAGCAAGGAAGGGGGAAGAGGCATATTTCTAGCTGGAGACCAATGTGCTATTCCAGGAAGCAAAAAGTTAAGATTAGCGGGCTTAAAAAAGTAAGCACGAAAAAGGAAGGAAGGAAGACTTGTGAGGGAGGGTCTATTGGGAAAGGAAGGCCGATCCAAGCGGGCTATAGGGATGGGTGCGGTTAAAATACACTGTATGCATACATAAAGTGGTCGAAGATTAAATAAGTAGGCAATGAAGGAGAACAGAAGCATTCTAGACACCCAAACTGGGGAGTGGGGGGGGATTAGCTGATTTTACTGTGTAACACTTTGAAGGAGAACCATCCCCCATAGGTTCTTCTGTTTGGACAGCTGGTCCTCTTCTGGTAGCACTGTTTAGTAAGACTGTAGAGACTTCAGGAGCGGATGATGGCTGGAGGAATGGGGCCTTTCCTAAGGCTTTCGTGTCTGTTTTCTCCTGACTTCAGGGGAGATGTGACCAGCTGTCTCACCAAATACCTAATGAAAGCACCTATAGATGTAAGGTTCATTCTGGCTCAGAGTTAAAGGGTGAAGGAGGATGACAGGAATCAGTTGTTCCTCAGGCCAACAAGTACAGTTACTAATATGTGTCTGGAAGCTCACAGGCCTCATGGAGGAGGCCTGGAGAGGAGCAGCCATGGAGCTTCTTCATGCTGTTGGAATGAGGGTATCCAGGTACTGGTAAATACTGTGACAGTCACTGCGGGGAATTCTGATCCAAGTCCTTCATGTATTTAAAACCAGAAACTGAATGCTGAATACACCTTCCAAACATGAGGAAAAGCAAGGTAAAGTGAAAATCTAAAGCCTGGACAGCGAGCATAGAGGGTCTTTGGAATTATTGGGAATGAAAGCTGGATGCTGCTGCGCCCTTGTGAGTGCAGCACATGTGTTGACTGTTTTTCTATGGAACTACAGTTTCTCCCGAGGCTCATGTCTTCTTGTATACAGGTTCAGGGAATGCTGACGGCTTTGCAAGTTTCACATTGATGAGCGACAGCAGAAAACGGGAATCGCTGGGGAAATCACCTGATCTTTTCTGGCACCGACTTTCCTTGGACTTTTCTGATCCTGCAGGACCGACAGGATTTTCACAATGCTTCTTAGTTTGTATTTTCCTATGCATGGTGTCCTTGTTTGCCAATATCACAAAGTGGCCCTATTACTAATGGTTCCATTTGGTAGGTAAGGACATACAAACTGAGAGAGGGTGAGATACATTAGTGTCCACTTAGGCATTTTGACTCTGAGTTTAAGCTTTAGAATATGCATGGGAAACACGAAGAGCTATATTTGATTAAATGGCTTCCATTGGCATTTGCCAGCATATAGACTACTGAAACAAATGCAGCATCTCACCGTGGCAGAAATCATCCTGATAGCACACAAATAAGAAAACAGCTCTTCACAAAATCCAACGAATAACAAGGTTAGATGCAATACATAAAAATATATTATATCTTTAAAGAAATCAATCCTAAACTAATAGCTCACAATAGTGCCTTTCCCCTACTTCAGTAGGGGATGCTCTGATATTATATCACTCAGCATTTAGTGAGCACAAGTAACGGAAGGCAGTATATTTACTGACAAGAGTGCCAAGACTTTTTTTTTTAAGGCACTGTATTGATTTACTTCTTTAAAAAACCAAAGTGACAGCAAAAGGGGGTAGAAATCACATGATTTGGGGAAGATATGGGAAGATTTAAAAGGGGCACACACAAATCCATTAGTTTTAAAACAGGTCAAAAGACAAATCAGGAAAGCTGTAGTCTAGTGAATCCCGGGATTCACCATCTATTATAGAGAAAATGCAGGCTGTCCTGTAAGGGAAACAGTAGCAGGGAAGAACTCAGAAAAGGAGGCAGAACAAGAAAAGCTTTCTGAATCTTCACCGGGGGGTCACAGAGACTGCACTCTCCTCTGCAACAACACCTTATAGCTTTTGGTGTTCTATATTCAGAAGATAGGCATACTTGGCTTGCTAGCTATGTTAGGTTACTTAGGAAAATGTTACAATGACTTCCTCATCATTAGAATCTATAAAGCAGGATCCTGCTTAGCCCTCTATTTTCTCAGTCACCCGGAATACTTCAGAGAACACTCTTTGCCTGGGTTCACCATTTTCTGCCAACTCTACTCTTGTGTTGGCACAAACAGTACAATAAACCTGAAACAGCTTCCAGCTTATTGTAGTAACACTCAGCAGAGCTTGGCTCTACCCAATTCACAGCACCCGGGACAAGTTCCTTTACATTACAGGCTAAGGGGAAATGGGAGTAGATTTGGGTAGTGAAACTGGAATGAGTGCATTAATTTTGGAGACGGCAGGGTGGGACGCAGATCAGATTTCTAGCTATTGAGCTGTACCTCCAACCACTTGCTCTACCTGGGGTCTTCTGTGGGTTCCATTACCACCAAAGTTATTGCTCCTGTTCATGAAAACTATCTGGAGCATTTTAAACACATGGCAAGCTGAAGTAGAAAGAGCCTTTCACTTGATTTACCAAATCATACCTGTTTACTTTCATGTCGTGCCCCTGTTCCCAGACAGATAACTCTACGTCACTGTTTTGGTCTTTTGTCAAGCTTAGGTTTTCTCCTTTTTGACTTTAATTCTTGTCGTTCTTTTGAAAGACTCTGTAGCTATGGTTTCATTACCTTATGGCCCTCAAAAGCAGCATTTTCCAGTGTGCCAAGACCACCTGCTTCTTAAAGTACTCCCTCTCATCACAGCGCCTTCATAGATATTCTAAATCAGAGGCTCTGGAAAGGCAGCCCTAAAGTCTGTATGTTTAACAAGATCCCTGGGTGACTTTTTAGTGTTCAATGCAATATCCATAAAGACAAGTGCATCGTTCGTTCATAGCCATCCGGTGTGCTGAGTTTTCACAATCTGAATTCACTCTAAGAACCAGTTTCTTGAACGGGAGACAGAATCTGTCCATCACTCTTTGAGTAACTCTCTTAATGTTCCCACCAAGAATACTCACTAACCACATTCCTAGGACCATATATAAGCCACACTTTTTTTTTTAGTAATTTATAAAAGTTAAATCAAATACAATATACTAGTTTGTGACTGATTTCTTTTTCTTTATGTTGTGTATGTATGTACGTATCTCTCTCTCTCTCTCTCTCTCTCTCTCTCTCTCTCTCTCTCTCTCTCTCTCTCGGTGTGTGTGTGTGTGTATGTGTGTGTGTGTGTGTGTGTGTATGTGTGTGTGTGTGTGTGTGTGTAATGGTATTCTTTCCTAGCATTGTAGCCTGTTTTCTCTCAAGGTCAATAACTAATCTTTTGTGAATATGTGATTATTTACATGTGCATTCAACTACTGATATACACTTGTTTAATTTCAGGTTTGAGATAATATTGAAGGGTGCTGCCATGAATTTTCTAGTCCATTCTTTTGGTGGTGTATGTGGTCTTGGTTCTGTTATAAACACTGAGCTACAACTTATAGTCCACAACCTTAAACAGCTAAGGAAATCCATTAAAGGCCTAACAATGGGGTCTAAAGAGCAAAGGGTAATCTAATTGAACTGTGTTACATTCTGGGTGGCTAGGAAGACCATTAAAAACTGGGGTGGCTATGTCTCATACACTACTCTTAATTATTTAGATTCAAGATAGAAGATAGCTTAGAAATTTAGAAAGAGACACCAACTGAAAGCCTTCAGATCTCATAGAGACAAGGAGACCAACTTTCCCTTTGAATTTGCATCAATTACAATTTAGAAAGATGTCTCCTAACTCTGTTAGTTAGTTAGTTAGTTAGTTAGTTAGTTAGTTAGTTAGTTAGTTTTTCTATTTTCAAGACAGGGTTTCTCTGTGTTCCCCTAGCTGTCCTGAAACTTGCTTTGTAGATCAGAGCAATCATGAACTCACAGAGATCCACCTGCCTCTGACTCTGGAGTGCTGGGATTAAAGGAGTGCACCAGGGGCATCTGACTTCACCCAGCTCTTTTTTTGATTGAAAGTTGGTTTTTCTCTCATACAATACATCCGGACCACAGTTTTCCCTCACTCCACTCCCTTCAGCTCCCCCTCAACATCCTCTCTCCCACAAATCCACTCCCCCTCAGTTTCCTTTCAGACCCAACTCTTTTACTCTTTCCTTTTTATTACTGAAAATAATGTTTTTGTCTACACTCTGTTCTAATCATGGTGGTTTCCCTACCTCTAAATGCAAGACAATGCCCACACATTCAATTTTTTCCATCTTGCTTTTTTTTTCTTTAGAAAACAAACAGGAAGTAGTCTGCAACACATGGGCACAGGAGACCACCTCCTACATATAACCCCAGTAGCACAGACAATAAGAGAAACAATGAATAAATGGGACATCCTGAAACTGAGAAGCTTCTGTAATGCAAAGGACACTGTCATTAAGACAAAAAGGCAACCTACTGAATGGGAGAAGATCTTCACCAACCCTGCATCAGACAAAAGTCTGATCTACAAAATATATAGAGAACTCAAGAAACTAGACATTAAAACTCTAATTAACCCAATTAAAAGATGGGGTACTGAACTGAACAGAGAATTCTCAACAGAAGAAGTTCAAATGGCCAAAAGACACTAAAGGTCATGCTCAGCCTCCTTAGCGACCAGGGAAATGCAAATCAAAACAACTTTCAGATACCATCTTATACCTGTCAGAATAGCTAAAATCAAAAACACCAATGATAGCCTATGCTGGAAAGGGTGCAAAGTAAGGATAACACTCATCCATTGTTGGTGGGAATGCAAATATGTGCAACCACTTTGGAAATCAGTGTGGCGGTTTCTCAGGAAACTGGGAGTCAACCTACCTCAGGATCCAGCAATTCTACTCTTGCGAATATACCCAAGAGTTGCCCAATCATACTTTGTTCAACTCTGTTCGTAGCAGCACTATTTGTAATAGTCAGAACCTGGAAACAACCTAGGTGCCCCTCAGTAGAAAAATGGATAAAGAAGGTGCGGCACATACACACTTTAGAGCTCTACTCAGCAGTAAAAAACAATGACATCTTGAAGTTTGCATGTGAATGGATGGAAATAGAAAACACTTTACTGAGTGAGATAACCCAGACCCAAAAAGATGAATATGGTATGTACTCACTCATTAGTGGATTCTAGCCATAAACAAAGGACATCGAGCCTATAGTTCGTGATACTAGGGAAGCTAAATCAGAAGGTGAAACCAAAGAAAAACATATATTTAGCCTCCTGGATATTGGAAGTAGACAAGATACCCTGGCAAAAGTTGGGAGCACGGGGGTAGGGGGATGGGATGGTTGAGATGGAGGACGGGTGGATATGGGAGCAGGGAAGAAGATATCTTAACTAAGGGAGTCATTTTAGGGTTGGCAAGAGACTTGGCTCTAGGGGTGCTTATCCAAGGGGATTTCCTCAGCTAGGGCCTCGGGCAGCAGAGGAGAGGGTGCCTGAACTGGCCTTCTCCCATAGCCACACTGATGAATATCTTGCATATCACCATAGAAACTTCATCTGGCAATGGATGGAGATAGAGACAGAGACCCAAAATGAAGCTCCCAAGGCCCAGATGAAGAGCAGAAGGAGGGAAAACATGAGCAAGGAAGTCAGGAACGCGAAGGGTGAGTCCACCCATGGAGAAAGTGGGACTGATCTAATGGGAGCTCACCAAGGCCAGCTGGACTGGGACTGAAAGAACATGTGATCAAACCGGACTCTCTGAATGTGGCTCATAATGAGGACAGACTAAGAAGCCAATGATAATGACAATGGGGGTTTTGATTTTACTGCATGTACTGGCTTTTTTGGGAGCCTAATCTATTTGGATGCACACCTTCCTAGACCTGGATGGAAGGGGGAAGGCCTTGGACTTCCCACAGGGCAGGGCACCCTGACTTCTCTTAGGACTGGAGAGGGAGAGGGAGGGAAGGGGAGGGAGGAGGAGGGAAATGGGGAGATGGGAGGAGGTAGAAATTTTTAATAAATAAAAAATAGAAAACAAACAGGCAAACAGCAAAATTAAACAAACTAGAATTAAAAAATGTAATAAGGAACCAA
>NW_026067905.1:5344418-5389774 GCF_014885135.2 Alexandromys fortis | reverse complement strand
GGGGGGGGGGGGGAGGGAAATGGGAGGCTGGGAGGAGGCGGAAACTTTTTTTTTTCTTATTCTCAATAAAAAAAAAGAAATTGAAAAAAAATGTAATAAGGAATGCATAGACACAGATATTCACACACACACACACACACACACTTCATAAAAGCAAGAACCTGTAAACAATAGCATAAAAGCAAAACACCAGTACAACAAAACATTCCCAAACAAATGATATGAGACAAAAAGTCTACAAAAATACCATTCTGTTCATTTTAAGCAGGAAATCTACTTCCAGGCATGGGACCCTCTTTTAAATCTAGTATATGAAAACTGCAATAGTGATAAATATTTTTTCCTTTGAAAGCAGATTCAAATGGGGGGAGATTTTTGCTTAGGGATGCTCTTGTCCACATCCCCCCAATGTTGGGAACTTCTGGCTTGAATCTGTGCAGGTTTTGTGTGTGCTGCCACAGTCTCTGAAGTTCTTGTGTCCATCAGCTCTGTTTTGTCTGGAAATCACTGCTTGGCTTCATCTGCTTATCCTTGCTCTTACATTCTTCCTGCTTCTATTCTGCATAGTTCCCCAATATCTGAGAGCAGAGGTTTGATAAGAAAAATTATAGAAATTGAAATTTTAGCTAGAGCAAAACAGAACCAAAGGAGATCAAAGATGTAACAATTAGGAAAGGAAGAAATCAAAATATCATTATTTGTAGATGATAAAATTTTTACATAATAGACCCTAAAAACTCCACTAAGAAACTTCTACAGCTCATAAACACTTTCAGCAAGGTATCAGAATACAAAATTAACAAAATATTAACAGCCTTCATTTATGGAAATGACAAACAGATTGAGGAAAGGGTTAGAAAATAATACTTCTTTCACAATAGCTCAAAAGTTCATGGAATGACTGTAAGGAAATAAGTGAAAGATTTATATAATACAAACTCAAAGATACTGGAAAAAAGGAACTGAAGAAGGCTCCAAACTCTTCCAGGATGCTGGCCTGGGTTGTGAGACTGGCAATTGGCTTTTGAAAAGATTTACATCTGCTCCATAAGGGCAGAAGAATAACTTATAGTCACAGTTGTCTCTCATGTAAATGGTTTAAGAAAATGAACTCAGCATCTGAGAGCAACTCTAAAGTGAGGAAGAACCCTCCTGAAACTTTTCTCAGCTTGAGAAAATATTTGAAACATCTTCTGTAGTTCAGAGAAGTGAGGGACAGTTGAGGACGCAAATATTTAGCATTTGCTGACTCTGTCATCCACTTTCCAAAGTCATTGAGGTAATTGTTACCAATTACATCAGGGTCATAAAGGTTCAATTGCTCCGCATCTTTAACCAAATGCGGCAAGTGGACATTTACTCATTGCTTCTTTAAGGGAACAGTGGCTCATGTCACACATGTCAGTGAGGTTGACACTGGCTTTGAACTCTTAATCCCCTTGCTTCCACCTCTGGAATCTTAGGATTTCAGGCATCTACCAACACCCTTGGCTGTCATTCACTTTTTACTTTTAATGTCTAAATTTATTTTTCTGTGTTCATATATAATGGGTGTATTTGTCCCTGTGCTTATGACGTGACAAATGTTCTTACTCATCAAGTGCAGGCATGTAGGTGCCATGACAGACATGTGCAGAAGAGAGGGCAGCCGTGGCCGCTAGTTATCACATTCATCTATTTGAAAATAGCCTTTTTTATTTGTTACTGTTGTTTGGTGCTTTCTGTATATACCATGGGTGCTCCAGGCTGCTTTTCATTTACCTTTATGGGATCACAGAGGTACCCTTCTTCACCCAGCTTTACATAGGTATCAGGGATTTGAACTTGGATCTTAAGGAAAGCACTTTGCCCACTAAATCATTTCACTTTTACCATCCTGATCAATATGTGTTAATTGTATCTACCTAATTCTAATATCCTAAGTGATCGGTAGCCATTATGGCCTTTGAAGTTTTTCTAAAGCCTTCCATCAGCCATGTAGTCAGTGTTGTAAGTTTTCCCTTTAATGTAAAGTATAATAATTCATTTTAGTAGACTATATGATCATATACCACACATGTATTCTTAAATTATTTAATTAAACATTTTTATTTAACCATTGATTTATGTTTGGTCACATCTTACTGAATATTATTTTATAAATAGCTTTGTGAGCTTATTTTGTAGATTTCCTTTCAAAATTATTTTTATCTATTTGTGTATCAAACTGAATAATTATGTAGAAATATACACACATTCACAGGGGATGTTTGAAGAGCAGACAACCTAATTGTACTGTATTGTTACAATAGCAATATTTCTACTTCTACAAAGAACTCATGCCCATTATGTTTTAAATTTGAATGGGTAATTTGGTAATTTTTCACTTTGAATCTTTATTTTTTCTTTTGCTACTAATGATTCTTTTCCTTTATGCACCTCTTGGTTAGACCTCTCCTTATTTATTTATTTGTTTGTTTGTTTTTGCTATGGCTTCCTTCTTTCACATCATTTATTTTATTTGCATATGGTGTGTGTGTGTGTGTGTGTGTGTGTGTGTGTGCCCGCGCGCGCGTGTGTAAATCAGAGTTGATGAGTGTCTTCTTGGATCACTCTCTGAAACTGAAACAAAAAAGCTTGTCCCTTTTGTGAGGTTAAATGGCCGGTGAGTGCCCTTGTCCTCAGTTCCTCAACAACAGATTGCAAACACAGCACTGTGAGCAGATTTTGTATGAGCAACGGGAACTTGATCTTAGGCCCTCAGGTCTGTGTGTTAGAAAATCAACTGACTGATTTCCTCTACCCAGGGCTATATCTTGATCCTGTCCATGATCATTTCAATCTATAAGTCACAAGCCTGCAAGACTTGATGACTTAGGTTACATCTGGTAAATTCTAAGTCAACATATTATTTGAAGCAATTTATTATTTCCATTTGTCTAATAAAATAATTTCAAATAAATTTATTTCTTTTGATGTGTGCTGCGTTTGTGTGTGTGTTAGTGTGTGTGTGTGGGTGTTAATTTGGCAGAGTCCAATATAGATTATGATAGGAAGAAAAGTTTGGTTCCATTTGGAATTTAAGATTGTCAGTAACCTTTAATGCTGCATTAATTTCCTAAAGTGTGCACAGCATTCAGGATCATTGATAACACAAAGTACTGTTGATTAAAAGTAGAAAAATAGAAGCAATGATGAATAGAATTACCTGAAGAGGTCACAGATTTTGGAATCCACCGTCCAGTTAGATGAAACAATGAACACTTAAAAATATCATGATTTTGAAGGTACATTTATAGATGATGCATGTGTCAGATAGCATTGCATGCTTATCTAAGTGATATTTCCCCTTTACTTTAGTAAACAAGCCATAGTTTTGCTAGAGTAAAAATATTGTACCCTCTAAGAGATCATGTTAGCCGTGAATGGCATAATGATGGGTAGGGATATCTTTTATTATTACTGAAGCGTGTTTTTTTTTTTCTTTTCTTCTTGTTGTTTGAGAAAGGATATCATACAACTGTGAATAATCTCATCTGTGTAACCATGAATGTCCTTGATCCCTGATCTTCTTGATTCCTCCTTAAATATCTTGGGATTACAGTCAAGCCACCACACACTGGGTTTGCAAATAGTCTCTGTTGAAGATTTTAATTTCCTTGGTTTCCTTTCTATTGAAATAAGAGTGGCGGGGCTGCGTCCCCAACACCCCGGCCGCTTGGCTAGCTCATGCCCGAAATAACAACACACAAATTGTATTCATTTAAGAACTGCTTGGCCCATGAACCCTAGCCCTTACAGGCTAATTCTCGCACCTGGACTAGCCCATTTCTAATGATGTTTGTAAGTACCCCAAGGTGCGCTTACCGGGAAGATTCTAGCCTACATCCATCCGGGATTGGAGGAGCTTCATTGCGTGCATCTGCCTGGGAGAGCTGAGCATGGTGTCTCTGCTCCAGCAGAGCTGTCAGGTCTCTCTGGGAGCAGAGCAGAGTCTGACCTCACTTCCTCTTCCGCCCAGAATTCTATTCTGTTTACTCCTCCCATCTATGTTCCAAGCCATGAGGCCAAGCAGCTGGTTTATTATAACTTAACCAATGAAATCAACAGATTGATATATGACACTCCCACATCACCTTTCTACTCAGTGAGAAAATAAATGGGTTTTTACAGGTTCTGATATGTTCTTCTACTTTGGTAAAAAGAAACAACTTTACAATATTATCTCTATACTTCTCTTATGTTTGCTATTCATTTTTCCAGGAACTGTTTCTGAGACTATGGTGTGAGAGAACAGAGATAAAATATTCAAAGAAATAGACAGTGGGTAGGGAGTGAGTGAATGGGTTCAGAACCCTGAGCGCTTCTTGGTTTGTGCACTACCATCAGCCCTTCCCTCTTTTTTTTTTTTTTTTCTGCACTCAGAGAAGATGACCACTGACTCAGCCAAATAAATGTGCAGACTCAGTGGTGGTTGTTGTTCAAGGTATCATCCTTTTGCCTTGAACCCATTTCTTTTTCCATTTCTATTTTACTTAAGATCTGAGAATTTAACTAAGGTCTTGGAAAAATTGTTTGAAAACACCCCAGATCTCACAGGTCATAAATTCAGAGCAGAAATAGTCATTAGCAGCTCCCATTAGTGCGAGTGCTATAATTGCTTTGTTCCTTGTTATGTTCATGGCTGAAGTTCAACAAATATTCATGCAATGAATCAGTCAAACATAACCCATTTAGTTCATTTTAGGAGAGACATATTCTAAAATGTTTTCTGCACTTCTCAAAAAGAATTTATCCTGATTAAATAACTTTTAATATAAATTATATATCTATCATATATGGCTTGTCTTCCAGTAAGAGCATGTCATCTACTACTTTCTTTTTTATTTTCTAACATACTGGAATCTAGGTGACATCCTAGTTAGTTGACTTCGGTCATACTGACTAGAAATCTTCCAGAGGAACTAGAGCCTAGATGATCTCATTGGAACATTTTCACCTATGTATACTGATATATTTTTTAACATATCTCTTGCAATATTCATAGAGATGCGATCTTCACATACTGCCTTTTGAGAGATGTAGGAAAATGAAATGTGTGGTGAAACTCTAAAAAACGAAACATGCTGGTCTGGAAGCAACCTGGGCTACAAAGGATTCAAAATGGTGGTCATGTACATCGGCTTTTTAACAGGAGTAAGATCACCTGCAAGAATTTAGTGATATTTTACATGCCGGCATCTCTAAATGGAACCGTCATTCAATAGATAACAATGTATTACAAGGTGATTTCACCACTGAAATATTTTCAATATTTGTTGAAATTATAATAAAATTGTTATCTTCTCCTCCCCTACTTTCCTCTTTCAAATTCATAGCCTCCTTTTCTTTAATATTTTCTCTCTTCCTTTCCCTTCTCTCTCTCCCTAATACACACACACACACACGAACAAACAAACAAACACTTACACACACCCTGAAAGCCTTCTCTCTGAGGACTATCTTTCGTGGTACAGGTAGAGGGTGATATGTAAACTATCAGTGGAGGAAAGCAATAGGCAATCGTACCCACCTATAACCAGTCTATGAAACACAGCAAAGACCTGCATGAAAAGGAACTCTAATGACAGTACATTGGCAAATGTACCCTGTCATTAACCAATAGCTCTTTACTTGTAATTAAGACCCATGCAGAAAGAGGGAAAGCATGTATCATACTGGGAACACAGCCAACTGCACAAAGATGGTGAAGCATGGGTCTTCATGACAACCTTCAACCCCCATTTTACTAGACTGGCATAATTCTTTTTTATTTATTTATTTTTTCCATTAAAAAATGTCCACTTCCTCCCCTCCTCCCATTCCTCTCCTGCTCCCCCACTCACCCTCCTCCCTCACCCTCCAGTTTTAAAAGAGGGAAAGGTACCCTGCACTGTGGGAAGTTCAAGACCCTCCCTCTTCCATCCAGGCCTAAGAAGTTACACATCCCAACAGACTAGGTTCCCAACGAGCCAGTACATGCAGTAGAAACAAGTCCAGTGCCATTATCAATGGCTTCTCAGTCATCCCTCATTGTCAGCCACATTCAGAGAGTCTGATTTGATCACATGCTCGTTCAGTTCCAGTCCAGCTGGATTTGGTGAGCTCCCATTAGATCAGGCACACTGTCTCAGAAAATGTGGAACATATACACTTTAGAGTTTTGCTCAGCGATAAAAACAATGACCATCTTGAATTTGCATGCAAATAGATGGAAATAGAAAACACTATCCTGAGTGAGATAAGCCAGAACCAAAAAGATGAATATGGTATGTACTCACTCATTAGTGGACTCTAGCCATAAACAAAGGACATTGAAACTATAGTTCACAAGCCTAGAGAAGCCAAACAACAAGGTAAACCTAAAGAAAAACATATATAGATCCTCCTGGAAATTGGAAGAAGACAAGATAGCCAGGCAAAAGTTGGGAGCATGGGGGTTAGGGTAGGAGTGAGGTGGGGGGATGGGGAGAGGGAGAAAGAAAAGAGAGAAAGAAAGGATTGGGGAGAGCTTGGGGAAGTCGGAGGGTTGAGATGGAGGAAGGTCAGATATAGGAGCAAAGAGGAAGATATCTTAATTAAGTGAGCCATTTTAGGATTGGCAACAGACTTGGCTCTACAGGGAATTCCAGGTGTCCACGGGGTTGTCCCCAGCTAGGTGCTTGGACAGCCGAGCAGAGTGTGCCTGAACTCGCCTTGTCCCATAGTCACACTGATGACTATCTCGAATATCACCATAGAACCTTTGTCTGGTGATGGATGGAGATACAGACAGAGACCCACATCAGAGCACTGGACTGAGCTCCCAAGGTCCAGTTGAAGAGCAGAAGAGGGAGAAGTTGAGCAAAGAAGTCAGGACTGCGAGGGGTTGGTCCACCCACTGAGACAGTGTGCCTGATCTAATAGACTGGCATCATTCTTAACTGAAATCTAAATATTTATCCAATACCTAAGTAAAGTTATGATCCCTTATCAAAGAAACTTCTCTTTACAACAGAAAGAGACCATAACAGAAAAATGACAACCAATCTGAATGCAGAGGAGCAAGAGATTCTGTGGTGCCAAGCCCCACCTGATATATCAACAGAACAACTCCTGCAGGTAAGGTTCAAGTATCATTGAAGGAAGTGGTGTGAGGATTGTAACAGCCAAAGGAGCAGAAAGTTTGTTGTGAGATTGTGTCTCTTAGGCATGTCAGAAAATATTCCCACAAAGTCGCATCACCAAGGCTGACTAAACATGACCTGAACAAGGGTGGCAACAATAGACGTTACCATAGAAGAGGGAACACTCTTCTCAACAGGGTCTCAACCCTAGACAAACAACTTCAACCAAATGAAGAATTTTGGGATCAGAAGAAATGGCCTTCCTTAGGGAAGAACCAGCCTGCACTGATTGTCTAATAACAAATGGAAAGCCCTGAAATCATATACAAATAATATTGTATCGGAGTAATCAGTAGACTGTATTTATTTATGAATGTAGGAGTGTGTGTGTGTGTGTGTGTGTGTGTGAGAGAGAGAGAGAGAGAGAGAGAGAGAGAGAGAGAGAGAGAGAGAGAGACTACCATCATGCTGAGATAGGGTTGTTGATGGGAAATAGATAAGACCTCTCAGCATAGTTATTAATAAGGACAAAAAATAAACAATATAAATGGGTAACTGACATTCATCTTAGGACATAATCATCATAAAGATGTAAAAGACTAGAAGACACAAAGAAGATGAAGTCAACAAAATTTAGGAGAACGAGAAACATCTTCGCATTTTAGCTATTTTGAGTTCTTGTGGCGACTCTCATTTGTGGAGAAAATCAGAGTTGAAGATTAAGGCTTTAGTCTTCTATTGCGTGGCAGACAGTGGAAGGAAGTTTAGGAAAAGACTCCCTTGGAGCTATAAACGATAAATAATTTTTACTGTGAGCCTGAAATCCACAACTCTCTTAATTGTTTGGTGTGAATAAGAATAATCGTGTTTTAATACAGTACATAAGTATTGTGTCAAATACAAACTTTCTCAGAAGTGAGATCAGCCACATTCTATAAACA
Organism: Alexandromys fortis; assembly: GCF_014885135.2. Lineage (NCBI taxonomy): Eukaryota > Metazoa > Chordata > Mammalia > Rodentia > Cricetidae > Alexandromys > Alexandromys fortis. Next base: position 5,381,709 of record NW_026067905.1, on the reverse strand, counting down.
AACTGTGAAGGTGCCTATTTTTGTCGCCTATTGGCAGTCCCTGTAAGTAGAAGTTCCATTGAAGGGACATCTTGACAGACACCAGATTCAGCAATATTCAAACAGCACAGCAAGGGCATTTGCTTTTTTGTACTTAGGGCTTTGATGGAGATTTTCTTGGGCATCTCCCAAGGCACATCGCTTCAAGGTCACATGCCAAATTTAACCCAATCATACTCATTCTTGCACTCCAGTCTCTTAACTACTGTCTGGTCCTTAAATAGGACCATGAGGTGATTATGTCCCCTTGATTTGTCCGTTTGTTTTCACCAGGAGATGGGCAAAAGAGAGGAGGGCATCTGAATTTTGAGATAAATATGATAACAAGGGAAATAGAATGCACAGATTGTGACAATCCACTTGGGGGGAGATGCAAACTAATTTCCTTCTAATTCATCCAAGCCATCTGAGAGACTTTCCACATTTACCCACGCAGACTACATCACATGGGTTGAGTTTATGGAAAGACAGTGGCCCATATGCAAATGCAAGCAAGACAGATATTTATGAAAAACTGGGTTTATATAAAAAAATGGAAAGTTGGTTATTTTGAGGTATATGAGTGACTGTTTAGAAATGGAAATGTTGCCACATATTCAAACATGCCACTTTTCCTTAGAAAGAGAGTGAGTTTTTTATGGTAGGCCTTTGTTAAACGTTGACTTTGGCTGGTCAAGCCTTTCATATTCCCAGCTGGAAGAATCACCTCTGCAATATGTCCCTTTTGTTTGTATGCTAGCATTCAGTGACTGTTCTTGGAGGCTGGGGAAATGTGTAGAGAAACCTGTTATTTTGTTACCCTATGACCAGATTGTTTCAAGTCTGTGTGTGCATGTTGTATTCCAGTCTCTTTCCTTAAATCTTGGCCTTCTTTCTTTCTTGCATATATCTCTGCCCATCCTAAAATAATAAGATCATTTTGGTACCAAAAATAAATCACACATTATTAATAAAATAAAAATTTTAAATCCCTTCTGTTTACTCTTAAAATTATCTGTGTAAAACAGAAAATATCAGGGCCTTACACATTTCACTTCTGAGAAAATCTAATCCTCTCCCTTAAAAAAAGTCATTTCCAAAATGCATTTGTATTTGTGAATGTGAGATCTTATCTCCACTTTAAGGATATGCAATCTGTATCTATATTTACACACAGACAGTTTATTTTAATTATAATATGTATATGTATGGTGTATATACATTCAGCAAGAGTAATATGCTCCACACATTTCTGTGAGAATTATTTTTGCAAATTCTTATATTACTGGCATCAATATCATCATGTTAGATGTAGAGAATGAAATCTACAAAAGTTGAAGGGATTTCATTCTGCCATCACTGTGGATCTGCATAAAGAATCCTGAGATGCTGAGGAGGCCAGATTGGACACTTCTGAGAAGAGGAGGCCATGTTGAGTCCTATATTGAGCTATACTTGCAATCTTTATAATAAATCAAAATGACAAATTATCTTAAGTGGTGCTTTTCACTCAGCTCAAATGGAGAACAAATGTCAGAAAACTGTTATTTTAAGGTCCAGGCTCATAATAGAAAAGCTTTGCTTTGCTGCTGTGGGATTTACTTCGTTGCTTTGCTGTTCTCCCTGATTTGACAAGTTGAGTGTTGGGCTATCCTTGATACAGTTATTCTGTTACAAATTTTTTAATTTAAATGTTTACATATGCTCACTATAGAGATTTGGAAATTATCTAAATGATTAATAAATATTTAAATGTACAAAAGCACTGACCCATAGGTATTATCTTTCTGTAATTGTTTCTTCATACATTTGTAATATTTTTATAATGTGAGGGTTCTCATCAATGTGCTATTTTTTCACTTTCAAAATTGTGTTTAAAATTATATGGAGACCAGTGAAATGGATTAGTTACTTTCACCAAAGCTCAGGATGTGAATTCTATCCTGAGTCATACATAGCAGAAGGGGAGAACCAACTCCCGTGAGTTTGTCTCTGTCTTATATATTAGCTCTGGGACATGCACACTCACAAAATAAATAAATAGAATATTATCCAATCTAAAGTGTGGTTTCACTATAGTTAATAATGAAGCAGTGTACTCTTCAACATTTCAAAGATACAAGCTATTGAGTTTTCACCACAGCATTGATAAAGGTGTGAAGGAATGGTTGGGTTAAGTGTTCTATAGAGGCATCCCACAATCCAAATGTGTGGTAAAATATCACACATATGCAAAAATTAACAGAGATATTTCTATGACACTGCTGTTACTGTTATCTCCTGAACAAATCCTGCCTGTTTCTGGAAGCCTGTCCTTCATTCTTTGTAGTTCTGTCTTAAGTACCATTTCTCCATTTCCTTCTCCTCACTTTTCTCAGCAGTCACGTGTGCAAGCTCCTGTTCACACATCTCCCGTGGGCATCAAGCCTTAAAGTTATCATGTGCTTTGCGAGTTGGAGAGGCAAAGTATCAACTTATTCCTAAGTGTATTTGATTACTGTGATGGGATATTGTTATTATCCTTCTAAATGGATTCGAGATCAGTTCACACACTTGTCTATTAGCATGTTTGAGAAAAATTTAATTGAGAAATTAGACCCTCGTGAGCATTGGCAGTGCCATGGTTTGAGTCCTGAACTGATAAAAGAGGAACAAGGAAGAAAGCGAGAGAGTGCCAGCTCTCTCTCTCTCTCTCTCTCTCTCTCTCTCTCTCTCTCTCTCTCTCTCCTAAAAGCAGAAGCAAAATGAAGCTCTTATGTCTTATGCCATGATGGACTGTGACCCACAAATTACAGTCCCATCCTCCCACAAATTGTTTTGCTTATGTATTTTTTTTCACAGTAACAAGACAGTGACTTAGATAATTGCTTACCTCTCTAACTGGTTTATAAAAGTGTTGGGCTGCTTTTATTTCTTGGTTTATTCACACACCTTTCATCTCCTGTTCTATCAGTGAGCGCAAATAGAGGTCAGGTTTTGTGCAGTGGGGAATATGCTTCAGCCCCAACAAGGCTTTCTAACTCTCAAGTCTGATAATCAGGAGAAACAAAAGCAACTCTAATTACAAATCTTTCAGTGTTATGTCTTACTATAGTCATTTATCTATATTTGAATAGTCAGAGTGTATATGTAGACAATGTTTCACTTCTATAAAAGTGTGTACTGCATGAAGTAGCTGTCCTCTCCCTTTCAAATTTTCTCTCCAAAAGAAATCAATACTTAGTTATTTCCTCTGCGTCTTTAAAGAAATAGTTTGTATTTCCAAGTGCTTGTTTTAAAATGTCTGTGTGAAGATGGGATTCAAAAATAATGTGAACACACTCGGTCGTGAGTTCCCAGCTCAAAACTTGTCATTAACAGACTGTTTTTGCTGGACTTGGTGTTGTAGGCCCTTAATACCAGCTAAGGGGGAAACCTAACCAGAATGATCACAAATGCAAGGTCAGCATGGGCTGTGAGAGTTAGACAGGGTGAAGCAACTTAGCCTGACTGTCTTGAAGGGAGTGGGGAGTGCTCCTCTAGCAAGCTTCAGACCCGAGGTCCAGCTCCAAGTACTGACAGGGATGGAAAGAGCCAGCTAGTTAGAACCTTTGTGTTTTCATACATATATCTGCTTCATTACTTTCAATGGCCATATGTATTATGTATTTATTTCAGTAAATAGGTGCAACTTAATTTGTGTAATCAGTGGCCACAACACCTACAAATCATTTGTTTTCTCCATTGGATTTGTTTTGAACCTGTGATATTTGCTATTATTTAGCTTCTTTGGTTGTATTGTGTATTCTTGGCTTCATTTACGGTGGGAATTTGTGCAGTATGTATGTTGGGTAGTGAACTTATGCATTGCAATGTGTTTGAGCTTGATATTTAACTTTAGTACACATTTGATTACTACTAAAGAGAAATAGAATAAAAATACATTTATATTTAATTTCTTTTATTTGAAATTTAATTTTCTGGCTATAAATATCGTTCTGCTTTTACTTTTACATAATTGAATATACATTAGTATGTTTTCCTTGTTTATAAACAATGTACTTTGATATTGAACTACAAAAATAAATATAATATTTGTTCATGATTATTGTTTATAGCATTTTAACCTTTTTAAAAAATATTTCACCAGAATTTTAGTTTGTGTGTACTTAATTAATAATTATTAACAAATAAAATTGTAAGTGTTTTAGTGCAAACATGGTATTTTAATGTATCTTTAGATTGTGGAATGGCAAGATAAATTTATTGAACATACCTTTCTATACATGCTTGCAGACTTGATGGTGAGAATTGGTAATAGTTATTGTATTTGAGATGTTTCAAACGGAGATTGGAAAGACAGCTCAGCATGTGAGATCAGTTGCTCCTCTTGCAGAGAACTCTGGTTAGTTCCCAGACGCTACATGGTGGCTCATAATCATCTTTGACTTCAGTTTCAGATCATCAAACATCCTCTTCTGGTTTCAAGAGTACCTTGCAAGCAAGTAGCCCAGAGGCATATACAGAGGTAAGACTCTCATACAAATAAAATAAATAAATTTAATTGTTTAAAGAAATATTCAATTGGACAGTGCTTTGCTATTAACTATAATAACAGGTAGTATATCAAATCTTTTGACCACAATTTTCATTTGGATTGCATATGGAATCATGAGTGAGAGGTTATTATAAAAATGTGAACACCTTGCAAGTGGCTATATCAATGTATCACCAGTTTACTCAACTCTCCATAATCATTAAGTGTCCACAATTATTAAATGTCTGTAGATCTTCACAAGATTGTGGGTATTCAAAAGTCCCATTCCAAGCTTCACAAGTTTGTGTGTCACCCTTGTACAGGGGCCATACTAATCTTATTTGTAGAATTCCAATGATAATTTATGTGCTGCTGAAACAAGCACAGAATTTAAGATAATTTTTAATTTGTCTCTATTTTTCAATTTTATTGTGCATTGTTAATTTTATTAATTTGCTGGTAAGCTTTCTGTATACTATAATTTTATAGCAATGTATGACTTTGGATTTCATTCACAACATTTTATAACTTGAAACCATTTTTTTATGTTTCATTTAGCTTTCATTATGTAGTAATTGTACCACCATCTGTATAACCTGCATCTTATAACATGTCAAAGTACTTAACAATAATATAACTGCAAGAAACATACGATCTACTTAATACTGATGTTAAATATAAACAAGTATACATGCTGTAACAATATACTGCCATTTCTATGATGCCAATTCTCAAAAGACGATGTATATGTGTTGGTGTTTGTCTATGAGAGAGAATGAGCATGTGTATATATGTGCTCACAGTAGCAAGAGGAAGACATCAGATTATGTACAAATGGAGTTTTAGTGGGTTGTGAACCTGGTGCGTGGGTTATTGAACCCTAGTCCTTTGAACATATAACAAGAATTTTTAACCACAGAGCAATTTCTTCAACCTTAGAAATATTGATGTTTGGAGAAAAAAAAAAAAAACACCTATCCTTGTATCATTTACATTGACCAATGTATTCTCACTTTAATACCTTTGGATTACTAAATTTTATTTTTTACTAAGAAAAGTAAATTGTAATAAGTGAGCTTTAATCTTTGTGAACATGCACAATCGGCACGTATAGTCATATATAGTCCCTTTGGCTTTAATACAGGCTTGTGTTTAAAAATGTGAACTTTATTAGCACTAGATAACAAAATAAAGAAAAATACCAGTTTATATTGCGCCGGTGTTTCTAGTACCTAGAGACACACAAATTAAAGGTTACTGTGCTCGTCAGCATTGGTGACCTTTAGAAAGAACTGAAAAGACTCATCTTTTCATTTCGAGGTTCACTTTGCAAATCCATAAAGAATGGTGTAAGGTCAGATTCAGCACTTTCATTCCAGAAAGGAGACAAATATATTTCCAAGATTAGCTACAGTACTCTCTAAGAATAACACGATGAGTTGAGGCCCTGGAGTGTGTTGAACATGCCTAGGAATTTTGTCTTGAGGAAATGGGTGGCTTGAAGTTCTAACATCAGTCAGCTTTGTAAAGAAAGTAACGATTCTACCATGACACTTTTTTACTTGTTGCAAGGAGATCACAGCTGTCTTTGGGATTGGAATTGGGGTATCATTTGAAGAAATATTTCAGTTACTTCTCTTGTCTTCCATTTCAAACTCCTTTCTGAGCAAGCAACAATCTATTAGTAGAACGTGTTCCATTCTATTTTTGTTTTTGTCTATCTTTGAAACAGGATTTCTTTGTAGCTTAGGGACCTGTCTTGGAACTAGCTATTGTAGTCCAGGGTGGCCTTTAATTCACAGAGATTCATCTGACTCTGCCTTTTGAGTACTGATATTAAAGGTGGACACCACCACCGCCCAGCTAGAAAGTGTTACATTCTTGCAACATTCATTACACTACACACAGTAGGGGTACTTCAGAAGCCATGTCTTTCTATCGTGTTCTTTAAGAAAAAAAAAAAAATTGAAGAGTTTTTTACCTCACATATATGGGGATGCCTTTGTGGTAGTAACCACAGGAGAGATCTTTCAATAAATATACAGAGAAATGGTGTACTTGGGTTTTGTTTTTTGAATTTTTTTTTCTCTTTTTGGGAGCCTAGCACCCAGCTCCCAAATAAATACATGCATACTTGCTCTTACTCTTACTTAAGCCTGGATTTACTTGGCTTCTTTATAGCCAGCTTTTATAACTTAAATTATCTCATTTTTCTTTAATTTTTCTTTAATACATTTAATACATTTTGCCTCTAGGCTTTTCACCTTTCATATATATATATAGCCTCCTTCTTCCTCCTTGGCTGACTGGCTGTGTAGCTAGCCCCTGACATCCTCCTCTCCTCATTTTCTCACTCCTCTTCCTTTTCTCAAGCACACCTTTCTCCTCCTATTTATTCTCTCTTCATGACAGCTCCATTTAATTCTCTCTCCTGCGTAGCCATTGGTCATTTATTAGACCAATCATAATTTTTCAGGCAGGCAAGTAACACAGCTTTACAGAATTAAACAAATGCAACATAAAAGAATGCAACTCACCTTTGTATCATTAAACAAATATGTACAGCGTAAACAAATGTAACACATCTTTAATATTTGACATTTCCCTCATTTGTACAAATAAAAATAAAAGGTTTTAACTTTAACATAATAAAACTTTATACAACAAAACAGTTATCAAGTAAAAATTACACTTATAATATTTAGTCCATTTATACTTAGCAAATTTGTAGAAAATAATCCATTATCTATATTAACTTTGTGATTCCAACGTTTTATTACTAATTTACTTTTTATCATAATTAAGGAAAACTATAATATTTTGTCTTTATCTCCACCAAAGATACCAAAAGGATGTAATATTATCTTACAACAGAGACATCCGACCTTCTGGACAGTCACCCAGAGTTTCTATGCCACTTTGGGCATCTATCTTTAGCCTATAGGCCTAGAGAATCTTGTATATTTTTAAGTGAAACAGAAAATTTGAAGGACTGTCCCACCTTGCCCTGGCAAATTCATTAGTCACTTTCCTCTGTGTCCAGAAGAAGATCCGGTAGACTCTTCTGTGAAGCAGGACTCTCAAAGGGCTGTCCTACCTAGTCTTGTCAAAATTCAGTGGTCTTTTTCCTCGGTCTTAATTGTGTAGTCTGTACAGCATATGGTCAGTAATCAACACAAGAGCAGTTTCTTGCTAAAATGGCTATCCTTGCCATGCTGAAAGCAAATTTCATATGGAGTTTCTTTCATCCTGTCATGTTTTATGAAGTAAATTGGTGCTGCCAGGAACAGACATGTCTTACTTTTGTGAAAAACTTAGATTATTAAACATCTTAAATGCCATATTCTATAGGTCTTTGAAGTGTTTGGAAATGGTCTATCTGTCTAAAATATACCTGTTTAATCTTTTTTGGAGGGTTTTTGGTTTCCTGAGACAGGGTTTCTCTGTATAGCTTTGTATCCTGTTCTGGAACTAGCTCTGTAGCCCAGGCTGGCCTCAAACTCACAGATATACACCTGCCTCTTCCTTTTGGGTGCTGGGACTAAAGGTGTATGCCACCACATTCCAGCTAATCTTGAAAACATACCTAATGTGACTAGAAGATTGACAATTATCAATTAACTACTAACTTTATTTCTCACTCATGCAATGCATTTTAAATGAATTGCGTAAGTGCAATACCTCAAACAAAAGTAGAAACATATAGTATGACAAAAATAACTTGAAATTTATATCATTATATCAAAATATAGGCCAAAGCAAGATATCTGTAGTCCCCTAAATGATAACAAATATTCATAATCCATCAAATAACCAAAAATAACCCAAACCTTACCTCTTGGGAATGTGGGCATAGTAGTTCCTAGACTGCTTCCTCTTGTCTGTGAGTGAAGGCATCTTTAGGTATTCTCCAGGAAATTGAGTTAATGGCCAAGTCCTGGGAAGATCAGCAGTCTTGTCGATATATATCACCTGTCACAATTTAGAAGGTCTTCCTGATCAAACCAGATCTATATCAAACCTGAAGGAATGAATCCACAGCCTTTCATTTCCTATGTGTGTCGGGGGGAGGTGGGGAGCAAAACCTCTTTCTTCCTCAAATTATTTTTGACTTTCATTTGACAAATAGAGTTTTTCACATCTATTTTAAATTAAGGTATTCCTAAAGTACATAGACTGGTTTATTCCAGCAATCCCTCTTTCAATCCCATTCTTTCAATCCATACGTCTAAGTAGCTGTAATTTGCTTATCAGCAATCAAAAAATTCTAAGGCTGCTCAATACCATATAGGATCCAGATTCTTTGTGTATCCTTCATCTTTATGTAACTTAAACTTTTATTTTATTACTTTACTTCTTTTTATAAAAGTTGTATTTTATTATTTTTTAACTATTTTTAACTACTTTTTTCTATAACCGTCTATATCTTTTCTCCTCTTCTCTTGAGATTCTGCACATTTTTAAACACATTGGAAGGTTTAGAGTATTTTTCCCATCTAAATCGTCTTTACTGCTTATCTCCCTTTTTTTTTTTTTCTGATTGCATGAGCATTTAAACTGCTAAGTTAGGGCATCTGCTGTGGCTTTGGTGACTGACTAGCTCTGCCACATCCTTAGGTGTACGAAAGCCAAACCTAAAGCTTGCAGGCTTGATCAGAGGTAGGTGACCAAGAACTGCATTAAGCCCTCCAGCTCTGGAATATTAGTGCCTGGCACTGTGGCAGGTATTTATCTTGTTAGTTTCTTGTTTCTACTTAGCTTAAAAAAACATTAAGTAGTCTGCTATACGGCATAGTTTCTTAAAAGAGCCATATCCCCTCTCTTTATTTTTTCTTCTCTTTTTTTCTTCTGCTTTCTCATGTCCATGCCCTACGTGACATACAGGCTCCACATTGGCTACTAAATGTAGCTTATTTACTTACTTACTTACTTACTTACGTTTGCTCTTTAGGGGTCTACCATCTAGCTGCTAAATAAATACATGGAGACTTTTTCTTACCTATGAATGCCCAGCCTTAGCTTTGCTTCTGTGTAGCCAGCTTTTCTACCTTAAATTATCCTGTTTCTAATTAGCTATGTTTTGCTTCTGAGCTTTTCACATTTCTTCATTCTATATATCTTTCTTTCCTTCTTATTCAGTGACTGCCTCTGTGGCTGGGTGGCTGAGCACTGGCATCCTCCTCCCCTTCTTCTCTCACTTCTTGTCCCTTTCTCGAGCCTAGATTTCTCCTCCTATTTATTACCCTGCCTGACAGTCCTGTCAATTTCTCTCTTGCCTAGCCATAGCCTTTTAGCTCTTTAGTAGACCAATCAGGTGTTTCAGGCAGGCAAAGTAACGCAACTTTACAGAATTAAACAAAGTCAACATAAAAGCACGCAACAAATCTTTGTGTCATTAATCATTTCACAGCGTAAGTGATTGTCACATATCTTAAATTAATATTCCACAACAAGAAGGGGTATTCTTGGGGATTTTCACTCATCCATTCATGCTATGACTTTAAACCGTCCCAGGTCTTGAACATCTCCTCGGATTACATCAGACTTACTGTTTTTATCATCCATCCTTGTTGATGCCAGAGGAGGCATGGAATGTGAAGCTCTGTTGTCTCTGCAAGTTTGCATTCCTGCCTTTTACCCTGAAGTTGACTTTTTGTCTCAGCACTTCTTCTTAGCTCTCTGACTGTTCTTCTGGTTCTGACAACACTTGACAACACTTTTGCTACTTTGGATTCAGAGCAGTTAACAATAATGTTGCCTTAGATTTTTCTTTTTTTTTTTCTTGAATGTGACATCTGACCAAAAAAAAAAAAAAAAAAAAAAAAAAAAGACCTTCCTTGAAGAAAGGTGATCTTATTCTTAAATCTCACCTGAATATTTCTTTCCCTCATATTCCTGGAAGATCTAGATTTCATGTGATGATAGAGACCACCTATAAGGAGATTTAATTTAGGAAAATTCCCAGTCAGGCTTTCTTGTGTGGAAGCTACCATTAAATAAAAATAGCAATGCCTTATCGCTTGAAGCTCTTTGCCAAGTTTTGCTTCTACTAACAAATCCTGCTTATCAAACTCAGGACCAACAAGACAATTAAAAGCCAGAAGAAGCAGAATGCAGCCAGGCTACAAACACTAAGAAAACCTATTATCTTTTAATAAAGCACAACGTCTCCTGACCTGTTTATAATTAAAGAGGATATCCTCTGTGGTTGTAAACTACAGACTCCATATTTTTTTGATCAGATTCCCTTTATGATTGGTTTTGCACCCAAATGCTCTGGGCCTGTGGGAAACTGTAATCTGTATCTGTCTTAGGGCTAGGATCCATTTCTGTGAACACCGTGGTCACAGGAAGCTAAGATTAGGGGACTTTGGAGTTCTAAGAAACATAAAAAATGGGATAAAAACAAAAGATGTGGCCAAGTACAGACTGTCAAATGTTAATTTGAATTTTATCTGTACACACAGATTTCTCAACCAGTTTAGACAATATATTTTTATATAGAACATACCTTATTTCCCATGAGTTTCAGAATGACTCTTGAGCACATTTCAATATTTTAAATCCTATATCCTTCTACCTTGTCTCAGAAAGGTCGAGGTATTTCTTGTCTCTAGCTTACATTTTCCCTTCCGGTCAATATAGAGGTTAAAAAATATCAAATCCTTAAAGCTTAAGTGGTAGTAGAATTCATTAACTATATTCCAACCCAATTTTTCTCAAACCCTCCAAGCACGACCCTTACACTGGCCCATGCTGGACAATTTTATTACAAAATTTGTCCCCGTGTCTAGCCTTTTATTTCTAAATAACATTTATCAGCTCTTGGACCCCCAGTCTGGAAACTTGCCCGGCAATGTGGTAAGTAACCACTCTCTCTCAGGAAAAGGAAGACAGTCTTCACTCATAACTCTTTGGTCTCTTTGTTCATTAGGGTTCTAGGATGACTCTTTTCCTTACATGATATCACACTAATGAAGGGAGTGTTTTGTGGCAAGGTCAAACAGATTCCCATCTGGAAAAAGGAATCACTGGTGGTTGAAAAATTAGGTACACTTCATCAAGTCCTGCTATACAGAAATAACAACATCTGTCTGGAGGAAGAAGAACAAATACCTTTATTAAGAATGAAAACCCGAAGCGGGGTGGTGGTGGCGCACGCCTTTAATCCCAGCACTCGGGAAGCAGAGGCAGGCGGATCTCTGTGAGTTCGAGACCAGCCTGGTCTACAGAGCTAGTTCCAGGACAGGCTCCAAAGCCACAGAGAAACCCTGTCTCGAAAAAAAAAAAAGAAAAGAAAAGAAAACCCGAGAGACTGCTAGTGTGCTAGTGCTGACCCTAGTGTGTCACTGTCTAGTATCTCAGGTTTCTTCATCAGATGTTGCCTAGGACTTCTGCTTTCAGACTTTTAAAAGGTTCCTCATTATCTTCATAGCCATCCTGAAATGGGATTTATAGAACCAACAGCTTTTTAGTGCAGAAGTTGATGGGTGATTTTGAAAGTTCCTGGGTAATTTTAGAATCAGGACAAGTGTATCGCTTTTAAGCCATTACTCATTGATGGCTGGATTGCTTGCTGCTTGTTTCCTTTTCCTTTTATCTTTCTTTTTTCTTCTTTTTTTCTTCCTTTCCACTCTATTATTTTACACTATAATGGTTCCTTAAAAGAGTCATTAACTAAAGTTAATTTAGATCTAGTAATTTCCAGTCATTATTTGTATAAAATTTTTTATGAACAGTTCTTTAACCATTATTAAACACTGAGTTGTGTTCTAGACACAACTCATTTTAGTGATTATGATATTTAATATAAGCAGAAAAGAAGAAAAGGCCAGTAAATCAAAGAGCTGCCTTTGTCCGCTTCTATCAGTAGAATGACTTCTGTCTTACTGAGATGCAAGGAAATTTTTATGCATTAATATCTATATAGTGTAGTTAACTAAAGGTGACTTTTCCATCTCTGTCTTCTAATAAATCCTGGATTGTTTGAGGCCAAGGAGAAATAAAATACCTAGGCTAGGATTCCAGTCTATTCCAACTATGCTTGAGTTTGGTCAAATATTGATTGGGCCCTTCTACTTCTTACTATAATTTGATAAAATATCTTAAAAAATATTTACCACCTTCCAACATCCTGCTTTTTCTCTCTAAGTTCCATGTAACATTCTTCTCAAGGAATACAATATGTTTTTAAATGTATTGCTTGGGGCACTATTTTTTACTTGTCAATGATATAACAAAGTTCTATTTTTATCTTGAGTGTCTGTTTTCACTTTGTCACAGGGCCAATACAGCAAGTTTTGTGATGACATCATATTGTTAGTACTTGCATTTCTGTGTATTTATTGTACAAAAGTAAGTCATGACACTTCTTGTAGAATAGTTTAGGTATATCATGTACTTTGACCATGAGCCCTCTTTACTGCCCTTCCTGTATCCATCCTCCTTCTGTTAACTCTCCTCATCTAATTTCTGTTTCCAAACCATACTTCTGTTTTCATGCCATGTGCATACATGACTTTTGTTCTTTATGGGTAAATAAATCTGATTATATATATATATATATATATATACACACACACATATATATTAGATAAGGGCAGTATATACAATATATACACATGTATTATCTATTCATTTACTAACACCACATAAGCTAATCCTATGTATCAAAATTATCAGGATATTGTATTTTTAGTATTTCTGAAAATAGTCCATGATGTTGTGGGTGAGGACCAGTAAGTCGGGCTTCCAGAGATTAGCTTTTCTAGCATCTTTGGTGTTTGAGTGTGTGTGTTCAAAAGTGAATAAAATTGAAATAATATGGCAGCAAAACTTTTAAAAGCAAATGTACATGCATGGTTATATATAATGAATCCACGCCATATTGAAACAAGCATGGTATGGTGAATCTGTTTGCTTCGATTCTAATATCAGCTTTTTTGGTTGATGCACATTGTTGCAATTCTGATACCTTGTCGATTAGAAAAAATGATGTTCTGCCACACCATCTCTATGGAATATTTGTCATTATCTAACCAAACATAGCAGTGATTATCAAAAGTTAAGGAATATGCTAACTGTGTTAGGCAAATATAAAGCTGAGAGTCTATTTCAAGTGACTGTTATATCATCCTAAAAATTTGGTGGTTCCTGGTGGGTGCATAATCATAAACATTATGTACAGAGTTCATTTTATAATCAGGCCATTCCAAGGGTTCAAAATATATTTGACATGCAAAATTTGTTTCAGAATACCAGGAAATAATTTATTTTGTGGGTATAAGAATTTGTAAATAATATGTATTCTATTTGCTTTTAATTTGAGTAATAACAGTAAGACTCAGAAATGGAGTCACTGATGAGGTTGTGAGAGGAAAGATGATGCTTCAGAATTAATAACATACAATGACCTTTCAGTTGCATGAGACTTGGAATGGAATTGAAGGCAAGAATTAAGATTGTAAGACATGATTGGAAGTATGAACCATGGAAAGTTGAAAATAACATTTTGATAATTTTAAGTATCATTCAGAAGCTTGCTATAGAATTTTCATTAGAAAACATCAACAGCATCAGATGAAAGATGAAACTGATATTAATGCTGTGGAAAATGGGAAGATATTATTTCTTCAGGATAGATCCAATGAAAATAAATTAAGGGTAAAAACATGCCATGGTTCTGAGGGTCAGTAGTGGAGAATATGATAAATTGGTACAGAGAAAGAAGCAAAAGCTTATGTGAGGAGGGAGATCCTTCCTTAGTTTTGGATATCTTGTAGATTTCCATTGTCAAGAAGTCCAGCAGGCTTTTATGAACACTCACCAGAAACCTCTTAAAGACTGCTTAAATTTGATCATTTTCTTTACTTTTTCAGGAAATAAATCCATGGGGTTCCTAGGAGTCCATGGCATTGACCCCAAATAGGACCCTGGGCAGTGGAGGAGAGGGTTCCTGAACTGGCCTTGTCTTACAGTCAGACTGATGACTATCTTGAATATCACCATAGAACCTTCATCTGGCAATGGTTGGAGGCAGAGACCCACATCGGAGCACTGGACTGAGCTCCCAAGGTCCAGTTGAAGAGCTGAAGGAGGGAGAATATGAGCAGGGAAGTCAGGACCATGAGGAGTTGGTTAACCCAATGAGACAGTGTGCCTGAGCTAATGGGAGCTCACCAACTCCAGCTGGACTGGGAATGAACGAACATGGGATCAAAATCTCTTAGGCCTGGACAGGGGTAGGGGAGAGGGTGTGTAGGAGAGCGGGAGGGAAGTTGGAGGAAAAGAGGAATTTGGAATTTTGATTGGTATTATTTATAAAGTAAAAAAAAAATTAAATAAGTTCTCCATGGCTCAACTGCACACATAACCATCTTTTTTAAAAACACATTCCATCATGTGCAGCAACTGGAGTTGAGAGTGAGGAGAAGAAAATGAGAAAAGTTGTTCCAGTTCTTGCCCTGTACTGACACAGCATAGCTGGCAAACAACTGTACTCAAATAATCACACAAATACTGATACTGACACAATGCTATCTAAAATGATACAACATATCAAATATATTTATATATCTGAAGTAGCATTAAATATTATTTGACCTGGAACTGAGACTATATGGAGTTTCTTTGAGGAAACACGCTCTGTCAGGGTTCATCTGGTGAGAAGAGTTAGATCAAAGTATAGCTCCTAATAGATGGCTTTACCTTTCTTTTCTTCGTTTTCTTTATCATAATGACACCATCCAGTACTCAGATGTGACCAAACCGTTTATGGATCCAAAATGGCAACTTTCTTCTTGAGAAGCTGAATAATAATTTGGGAACTCAAGAACCTGGGCAAAAGCCACAAAGTAAGAATTCTAGGAGGTGTGCGCTGTTTGACTCTTGTAAACCTTCAGGTGAATTCCTGGGACCCTAGATGGTAGTGCACACATGTGTGGTTGTGTGCAAGCTCAGGAATGAATTAGAGTCTTCTGGTGTCACTTCTATCTAACTTTGCAGGTTTGAATAAGAAAAATGTGAGGAGAAATGCAGATGAGTAATGTCTGGCAAAAGTGCAAAGTATGTGTTACACACAGATACCATTTTAGCAAAGGTTTGGAGAATTGGTCTCAAGTGTTTCAGGAAATGTCTGTCTAGTTCCTAGATAACTATAAACCTTACCACACATCTTGATAATGACACATGGCAAAGAATGCACACTCAAGTTATTTAGGGAGAAATTTTCTTTAAAAGCCATATTGTTGCTTCAATATTCATTTTTTTCTGTATAATACTTCAAACATGTCCCTCCTCCTTTTTTATCTATTTTTTCTGCTGTCATTTCACAGGGCTTCCCTCAAATGCCTTATGACCTGTAATTCTTTAACCCTAGTTTTGATTAAGATGCTGAGCTGTTAACTGGAGGTCTCTGCTGATGAATTAGCAGACTAGTGTGCAACATTCAGAGAGGGCCAGTTAATCTAGATGCTCTTACCAAGACCAAGGTACAAGAATGTTCCCCAGGGAAGATTGCTTAGAATGGTAAATGTGTCATATTGTAAAACAAGAAAGGAACTGGAGACAGGTCACAATATATGACAAATAAGCATCTGGAAAAGTCCCCTGAGACAGGAGCTTTAGGGCTGGCAGGGCATGGGCATTCTTTCTGGTAATTCTAGCACTTGGGAAACCAGGACAAAAGGATCAGTTCAAGGTAATCTGTAATGCATACCAAGTTCAAAACAAACTTGAACCACACAAACTACAGGAGGAGAAAATAGAGAAAGAGGGAGGGAGGGAGAAACAAAAGAGACTGGAAGGGCAGAGAGTAACATTTTAAGGACGAATCAATTTAGGTATGTTTGATTCAGATTGTCTCTGTTAAAATCAAATTTCCATCCTACCACAAAGTCACTTGCTCACCCACGTTCATTGCAGCTTTATTCATAATATCCAAAAACTGGAACCAACCTATGTATCTCTCAACAGAAAAAAAAAATGTAGTTATCCTCCTGGATATTGGAAGTACACACGATTTCCAGGCAAAAATCGAGAGCTTGAGGGTGGGGGTGGGACGAGGGTAAGAGGAGATGGGGAGAGAGAAGTGAGAAGGGGAGAATGGGGAGAGCTTGGGGGAATGGGACAGTTGGGATGTAGGAGGAGTGGATATGGGAGCAGGGAAGTATATATCTTAATTAAGGGAGCCATTTGAGCATCGGAAGAGACTGGACTCTAGAGGGGTTCTTAGGTGCCCAAGGAGATGTCCCCAGCTTGTTCCTTGAGCAGCTAAGGAGAGGGTGCCTGAACTGGCCCTATACTATAGCCACACTGATGAATATCTTGCATAGCATCATAGAACCTTCATCTGGCGATGGATGGAGATAGAAACAGAGACCCACACTGGAGCACTGGACTGAGTTCCCAATGTCCAAATGAGGAGCAGAAGGACAGAGAACATAAGCAAGAAAGTCAGGACCGCGAGGGGGTGTGCCCACCCACTGAGACGGTGGGGCTGATCTAATGGGAACTCACCAAGGCCAGCTGGACTGGGACTGATCAAAGCAGACTCTCTGAATGCGCCTGACAATGAGTGCTGACTGAGAAGCCAAGGACAATGGCACTGGATTTTGATTCTATTCTATGTACTGGCTTTGTGGGAACCTAGTCTGTTTGCATCCTCACCTTCCTAGACCTGGATGGAGGTGGGTGGTCCTTGGACTTCCCACAGGGCAGGGAACCCTGACTGCTCTTTGGACTGGAGAGGGTGGGGGAGGGACTGGGGGAGGGGGAGGGAAATGGGAGGAGGTGAAAATTTGTAATAATAATAATAATTGCATATCTGTATAAAAAAGAAAATGTGGTATACTTATACAGTGGAATATTGCTAAACTGTTAAAAACATTGACATCTTGAAATTTGCAGGCAAATTGATGGAACTAGAAAATATCATCCTGAGTGAGGTATCCCAGATCCAGAAAGAAAAGCATGATATGTTCTCACTTATAAATAAATATTATCTGTTAAGTAAAGGATAATCAGAGAGGCCAAGAACCAAGCATGGGTCTATGGGTCGGAGCTAGGTCCTCCATATATATGTTTTGTTTGTGTAGCCTGGTATTCTGGTGGGAATACTAACAGTGCATGTGAGGATGTCTCTGATTGCTTTGCCTGTTCTTGGGACTCTTTTCCTCTTCCTGGGTTGATTAGTTCCAGTTTTGTTATGAAGGTTTGGCCTAGTCTTATTGTACTGGCTATGCTGTGTTTGGTTGATATGCCTGCAAGACATGTTCCCTTCTGAAGGGAAGCAAGAGGAGGAGTGAATCTGAGAGAAAGAGAAGGTGGGAGGGTGGACTGGGAGGAGTGGTGGGAGGGGAAGCTGTGGTTGGGATGTAATATATGAGAGTTGAATAAACAAATAAGAAATCAAACAAACAAATCCAATTAAACACACTACTACTCAGTTCTAAGTTTTCACTCACGACTCTTGCAGGAGAGAAACACAAAATGAATTTAGAGAGTGTAATTTAATTGACACCATTTCCCTGGTCTTCTGATTGATGTGCTGGTGTATGAAGCTATCCAGAGACAGATGGTAAGGAAGGGGAAGGATCCAAAAGCTTAAGCACCTCATAGTTACAACAGTGGCCCCTGGAAAATGCATCCGTGGCTGAAGAATTTCTGAAAAGACCAATCTTACTTCAGAACTGAAAGTTGTACAAAATAAACTTATAAAATTTGGGGCTTATATATGCAATAACATAACATCTTTCCTTCCATCCTCTCCTCTAATAACATATCAAAGAACTTCAAAATGAATAAATTTACTGAACTGAATGTCTTATCATTTGTCTATTATGAGGCATCTAAATCTATACCTTTGTGGTAGATGTCATTGTGCCCATAATGCAACAATTGAGAAAGGTGGATTAGAAAGTTTTTCATGATTATCACTTTAGTTTAAAGTTTGCATCAAAGTAGCAATTGACAAAATAATAGTAAAAATGTAAAAGTAGACATATAGAAAAAGTACTTTGCTGAACGCCTGATGATATACCATAAAAGTGTCAATCACTCGAATATTAAAGTATGATGTGTTATTTCAGATCAAAATACCTGTTTGGGACCTAGGATGAGAGCTAAATGGATAACCTTGAACATTTATCTGAGGAAACAAATTCTTTGGAGAGAATAAAGAGAATAAAGTGATTTGGGCCTTGTTTGTTCTAGTAGGCTGGAGAATGTTAATTGGAACACTGACGTTCTCTTTAATGCCATCTCTGTAGGTTCATTTTTTGTTACAGGAGTGACCCAGCTCATGACATCATTATCCGTTTCTTTACTGTCAAATCAACATCTTTGCAGTGGGTTTATTATTCATTGTTCAAAGGGAACTGGAAGAAGCAAATCCTTAGCAGGTAGAACTTTCATCTTATGTTTTTACATTTTTCCAGATTATCTGGTCCAGGATCAGAAACTTATTTAGTGATGAATTAATGAACAAATAAATGAGTAAATGCAGTAAATTGAAACATTCTCAAATGTTTGAAGATAAGATATTAATAACCTAGTAAACCTTTAACAACTTAGAAGCAGAATGCTCACAATCGATTGCACAGAAGGCAGCAATAACCTGGATGTTATTATTCACTTGATTACAAACTTTTTCAAGGTAGAATGGACACCTTGTCTCCCTCCTTCATAGGTTCTCTGTTCTATTTCTTCAGCTTCTTTAGGGTCATCAGCTTAGGAAAACTATTTCTATATTTTTCCATTTATGTAGCAAATCTTAAATCGAGGAAGTTATTGACAGCAGTGTTGGTATTGAAAGTTTTATTGGGAATGTTAGTTATTTTGCAAGTCCACCTAAAATATCCTCACTCACTTCCAATCTTCCACACACACACACATACACACACACACACACACACCCAACAAATTCAGTCTTCTGAGTCTGGAAGGTACTCAACTGAAGTTGTATTGGTGGGGAATGGAGACAATGAAATGAAACTATGTACATTGTATAAGTTTAGCTGAACTATTTCATGCAGTAGGTGACAGATAATGGCTGAGTTTCAAATTCTCTGTTCAATCTTCTGTACCACACAAATGCCTTAGGATAGAAGAATTATTTAAAAAAAAACTCAACAAAATTTTCAACACATTGGAAGTTATTGCTAATATAACTTTATTTCTTTCTTGCACTACCAGTATACAGCAGGGGGTAGAGCCTCTGTATTGGTTTCACTGGAGAAATATTCATGGAATTGATACAAATAAATGCTTTAATAGTATTCAAATCCAGAGAGTATGTGAGAAGACATTCATATAACATTTTAGAACACTTGAATGATTCTCAGAAAATATTGGGAAGCATTCACTGTGGCCCCAAGTTGTCTGATATCAAATAAAAAAGACATCTATCTCAGAAATAATGGCTTCTTCCTTTATTTTATAAGCTCATTTTGGCTTACATAATAATTTTTATTTATACAGCATACATGCCAGAGATCTTGCATGCTATGGGCTTTCTTTTTATCAGAATTTTTCACTTTATCTCTCCCTCAGCAACAATGAGTCACTGTGCATTTCTTCTCTTTTCCTCCTTTATCTGTGTCTGTGGGCTGAACGTGCCTGAGCTGACTTTTCTCACTCTCCTGGCGGGGGAGACATCACAGTCAATAACTTTAATGAGAACATTTGATGCATAAATATTACAAATCTGGGATCTCAGTGATGAGGTGCTAGGAGAAGAAATAAATATTGTAAGAGAAGCAAGTGGGGCCCTAATGGAGCGGCAGGAGGTGTATTCTTGTTAGGAGAACAGATGACACGGGATGTTTGGTCTTTTCTGACGGGAATGAGGGTTTTCAAGGACGCAGTTTGTGTTCTATGGCACAGAAAACCAGGAGAATGCCATTACTGTTAGAGAGAATCTCTTGGTTTGACTGTTCATGTATTTCCTACAAAGATAAAGTTAAACTGAAAGAGGAATTAAAAATTGAAAAGCTAAAAAGCTATTAAAAATTAAAATAATTATTAAATAGGAATCAACATAAGCTTTTTACATTTATCTTGACAGGTTTTGAAACAATGTGTCGACATAAGAAGAAATGCAGCACCAAGCTGTGCTGGAATGAATTCTGTCCATATTTCTTCTTTACTGAAGTACAAAACACAGAAACTAAAGTGGGCAGACGCTCTTGGATGGAAGCCCTCTTCTACGTTATGTGTAATGTGTTTGCACCTGTTTTGAGCTGCAATTTTACCAATAAGGGGTCTAGGGAAGCACTCCTCACACTTGGCCTCCGGCCAACCCAATAAACACAAATGTCATTAATCACTGTCACTTGTCAATTCTCCATTTAAGAAATTGTCTCTTTTCATTGTTGCTCCTAAAAACACAAGGGAATTTGATGAATTTTGTTTTGGAGAACTGAGGCTGAATTTTCAAAGGTTGAAAATGTTTTCTTTTCCCTTTTTTCTCCTTTTAAGGAGAACGTGTTATTTAAAGATAGATTACAGCTTCTGCTAAATATAAGTAAGGAAGCAAAGACATGAATGACCTTGAGGATAGTCATCCAATAAAGATATTGCTAGATGAATCTGCGCGTAAAAGGCATGCTTATACTGCAACTCATTTCTTATAGACCATCATTGAAAGTTCAGTTTATCCTTTAGGAGAGCTATGTATTTGTCCTCTTTTGTTGCTCAACATGCTTTCTCAATGTCATAGATGGAACTAATCAAGAGAAGAACATTCACAAGTTCGTCACAGTCCTCACTGCCTATCAACGTTAGGTCTAGTGAGAGCATCCCTTTCCAAAAGCCAAGTGGTTGAATTACCCTATATGCAAATCTCTGAATCCCATTTAACAAACAAAGCATGGACCAAGCAGGGAATATTGTCTCCACATTACCATCCTAACTGCATGGCTTCAGAAGGATATAATAGAAAAATTTCAAATCTACCCTTCATTTTATTGCATAAGATTAAAATAATGGCTGAAAGCTTCGGTCCAGTAGTAATGGAAGTGAAATACATATTGAAGATGGAAACACACAGATTCCATGCAGAGTGTGGACTTTCAAACCAAAGCACACCAAGTTCCTGTCTTTACATGTCTATTAGGTAAAGACTTGGGATATTATTCTTTTTTTAATATAGTAAATGGTATCTGCCTTGCAATAGAATGCACCACTCACACACGTACACAAACTTACACACACACACACACACCTAATCTAACAAAATGTAGTCAATAGCAAGTGTTTGATCATTAAATATATAAATTTTATGTATGATACACACTCTATGAGTTCATGAACCACATAATCTGACATTGTACTTTCATTATGTCCTTCTTTTGTTTTTTATTGTTTTTAGTTTTTCAAGACAGGCATTCTCTGTAGCTTTGGAGCCTGTCCTGGAGCTCATTCTGAAACCCAAGCTAACCTCAAACTCACAAAGATTTGCCTGTGTCTGCCTCCTAAGTGTTAGAATTAAAAGCTTGCCGCACCATCTCCTGGCCCATTCTTTCCTTTTTGAAACTGCTTTAGAGTATTGGTCCTTTTAACTTTACAATGGTGAAAACAGGAAAACAAGATTTGGTAAACTTTCTGCAGAAATTAATCCAAATATGTGTAGAAAGGCTCAGTATAGCATCTTACTACCCAGAGACAATATTAAACTAATTATTATTAATTTTTTGTTGTTTTTTAAGACTTTTTTTTCTGTTGCCCTGACTGCCCTGTAAGTCTCCCTCTGCACCAGGCTGCCATCCTAATCAAAGAGATCCGCCTATTTCTACCTCCCTGTTGCTAGGGTAAAGGTATGCACCACTAGCCCCTGGCCTCCAGATTATTATTATTTTAATTTGAAAGCATATAAGACATTTTATCATGTCTAGAATTTGGGGGGAACTCTGGATTTCAAAAGATATATTGATTATAAAATTTAACTCTGAATCATGCTGTCTTAGTGTTCTCTAATTGG
Source organism: Alexandromys fortis (assembly GCF_014885135.2). Classification (NCBI taxonomy): domain Eukaryota; kingdom Metazoa; phylum Chordata; class Mammalia; order Rodentia; family Cricetidae; genus Alexandromys; species Alexandromys fortis. The sequence continues at coordinate 5,359,198 of NW_026067905.1, read as the reverse complement.
ATCTCAGTGCTTGAGTAACATCAAATAAGTAGCCCATCAAATTAGATATCCATACTTGTGTTCTGAAACCCAGAGTGCTAGAGAAATTATGGGGCCAAGGTCAAGTTTCTTCCTTTGCCATACAGGAAATGAAACCGAAAAAGCTTCCGTGGCTCATCCAAGATAAAATGTCTTTTACACTTTTTAAGATATTGGGAATTCATCACAGCACTGAGATGATTTTCGTGATGCCATGAGCGGTAATCACATTGAGTTGATCTACTGAAGCACCATAAGAAAAGAAAATTTGGGAGGCTTTAGTAAGGAGATGTTGACAAAACATAGGCAATTTACTATTTAGTGACCACCTCAGAATCTGAACACCATTTCAACTAAGGTAATCAGTCTATGTAAGGAGAGACATTCTTAATAAGACATACCAACTTTAAAATATCGAAGACTGTGGGTCCCTCATCGTGCCCTGTGAATCTTTATGCAATAAATTATTTGGAATGGAGTTCATTTAACTTCACAAATGGAAGGTGGGAATATTACTGGCATCTGGACTTTCAGTGTTTGTTTTTCAGGAAAAATCAGGTTTATTTTCTAATCCTGATCATTAAGTCACCTCAATAGCTTGTGGTATGTTTTAATTGAGTTGTGATTGATTTTTGTCTTTAAAAAAATGACATTTAACTTAACAACTAAGCTGTGGTGCTCCTGAAGTTGTAGGGAAGAGAAACATCTGGGTAATAAGAGTATCTTTTTACATTAAACACATTTAACCTCTTGTGTACACACGATAGTTTATGCTCAAGAAAGTATAACCTACTATTTTTTCCATAGCATCTTATTAAGGTAAAATATTTATTTAAGTCATTTCAAACTCTTTCCTATATTTCTCATTTAATGCCAGAATATTGATGCCTATTAACTAGTAGGGGAAATCACCTATATAAATATGTTAGTAATATTCCTAAAGACAACACTGATAGTTTTACTTTTTCAGATCTAAGGTGGGCAATCAGTTATTGGGAGAAGCCAGCTATTAGCTACCTGCTGAGTTCATTTGCACATGTCCTTCTCTGCATGATGCAGGCATCTAAAAATTAATTTGTTACTAGATTACTTTTTGGTACATAATATTGTATTGAATAATATGAGATTTTGAGAAAAAAGAGGGCAATTCAAAAGCATTATTTTAGGTCATTCAGCCTCTAATCTTTTCTAGGGCTCTTTTGCATGTAAAGTGCCTTTTATTAAGTTATGGAAATTGGAACCCATCTCCTGGTTTTTGAAAACAATGATTATTTTTGTCTGTGTACTAGAGGTGTTCATGCCTTTTCTCTTTTCTATTACAATGCCTTTTCTTCTCATTACTTCAAATGTTCTGCTCTCTGGCTGAGATGTCTGCTTTTCAGTTCTTGCTTTTATTTTCTTATTCTTCATCTTTTTAGGTGCTTATGCTTTATCAAGACTTCTTCCATTTGCGTTACCTCAGTTAAAAGGATATTTCCTGCACCCCTCTCTGAGATTGGCTCTTTTTCCACAGATAGCATATAGCACATTAATATGTACACATTTAGACTATTATATAAATATCTGTTCATATCAGCTTTGCAAATGCACATTATATAATATTATATCATAAAATGTTTTAAGAAAATCCTGGATATTAGTAAATGCACTGAAGGATGATATAATTTTTATATTTGAATGGACTCAGAGGAAAATCTCTTGGGTTTCACAACCAAAATTATGAACTGTTATGGAGTGTAATAATTGTGCATCTGGTAGAACCAGGAAGGACTGTGATTATAACAAGGACCCTTGATGCTGGACATTTTTGATATTACCTTAAAATCATCTCTCCCTCCTTTATTTCCTAGTCACTGAAACAGAGTTTTCAATAATCATTCTTCTTTTTAGATTTTTCAGATTCAGTTTATTCTTTTGCCCTGTATTAAATTAAATATTTGAAACTCTTCTTCCTATGAGCTAGTTTTTGAGTCATGTCTTCACTGACTCTGCTGTGCTTGAAGAAAAATATCTTCAAAATATCTGGCAATGAAAGGTTTACTAACTAAATGCCTAGCCTTTTGTGACATTTATTCTTCTGACACAATGGTGTAGAAAACATTTGTTCAACCAATTGTCTTGTGAATTTAACCAAGATTTTTTTCAGATTTATTTTTTGTTTCTGTTTTTTTCTTTATTTATTTATTAAAGATTTCTGTCTCTTCCCCACCGCCGCCTCCTCTTTCCCTCCCCTCCTCCAATCAAGCCCCCCTCCCTCGTCAGCCCAAAGGGCAATCAGGGTTCCCTGCCCTGTGGGAAGTCCAAGGACCACCCACCTCCATCCAGGTCTAGTAAGGTGTGCATCCAAACTGCCTAGGCTCCCACAAAACCAATAGGTGCAGTAGGATCAAAAACCCGTTGCCATTGTTCTTGAGGTCTCAGTAGTCCTCCTTGTCTGCTATGCTCAGCGAGACCGGTTTTAACCCAGGCTTTTTCAGACCCAGGCCAGCTGGCCTTGGTGAGTTTCCGATAGAACATCCCCATTGTCTCAGTGTATGGGTGCACCCCTCGCGGTCCTGAGATCCTTGCTCGTGCTCTTGCATGCTTCTTTTCAGAACTAAGGAGGATAGAATCAGAGTATCCAGCTCCTATGGTTGTTGAATATGAAATATGCTAACAAATAGGTCAGAAGCAGATAGAAGTCAGTAGAAGAATATATATTTATATTAAAAATTTTCCTTACTTACTAAGCTCAAGATTTCTTGCAATTATGGGCTTATCATTTCTATTATTTGTCTTATCCACAGAGGCAATCCATCTAGAAAACATCCATGACTAGTTCTGGTAGGATGGCTCTGTGGGTAAAGGCATTTGCTGTCAAGCATGCATTCCCGAGTTCAAGACCTGGAGCCCATGTGGAGGAAAAGGAAAATTGATTTCAAAAGTTGTCTTAGGTCCTACAGCCATATGTATGTAGGCATATAAATATGCACATGCACACATAAATATGATAAAGAAGTAAATGGAAGAGTAGAATTATAAATGTATTCAGAGAAATCTACAACATTCCTTATATAAACCAAGCCACCTTAACCCTACACCTTCATTCCTCTAAGTAAGTTGATATTAGAGAGAAACGAATAATGCATGATTTATCTTTACATTAAAGGTATTTGTCAACATTTGTATATCTTAAGCAAATGAGAATAATAAAAAAGATTGAAAACAGCAATTCTGTATGGAGTGTGATGGAAAAGCACAGGTGTCATACCAATAGAAAATGTATACTTTTTATTTTACAAAACTGAGATTACGTGAATTAAACCTTTATTTCCTATCTATTATGACTTTTAAAAGTATCATAGAAAGGTTATAAGGAAGAAAGCACAGAACTGAAGACCTAACTTGGGATGGATTACTTCTCACCTGAATTAAAGCAGACCTTGAAAGTCATTAGTCATATATTCACACAAAGAAATTTTATGAGCAAATGTATATATGTGATTTTTCTCAATACCACCAGACAACTGAGATCATGGTAGAGTTTACTATCTTGTTAACTGGAGAGGGTGTGGGATGTTAAATTAAACTTTAGGTTATATTGCTTAAATTAAGTTTATTTTACTAAGGCTTATAAAGGTTGTGAATGTTGGGGACATGGTGCTTGCAGTGGTGAGGACGACATCAGGAGCAGCTGTGTAGAAAGGACTCATGAACACAGAGGAAGACAGCAGTACACAGGGATCCCACAATGCCTTACCAAAAGGTTCCCCCAGTGACTAAAGAACCTCCCTCTGGTCTTTCATCTCTAAAGGTTCCATGCCATTTCCTAATCCTGTTAACCTGATGAGCAAGAATCCACTGGACCACATATTCAAGCACCAATTTCAGCCAAAATAGACTTACTGATAGAAATCCTTAGAGCCAGAACACACAGGAAACATCTAATTTTTCATATTGACAGATCTATCATGCCATCAACAAAACTTACAAACCATGTTAAAATACAGTGTAAAGAGACAAAGCAGAGGCGACTATGACAAAGATTGAAGACTGTAAAATGAGAAATGCAAAAACTAAAGGAAAAGCACACATATATTAGATTTCAATTTGTATTTATTAACTGTACTATTATTATGATCTACTTAATATCCGTGTTTTCACATACCTTACCCCAACTTCTGCTTTTGAGCTCATGAGATCATGGATGCATCTCAATTTTATTAATGAGAAAAGGAAGCCTACATTTTTCACTTCCAAATATTGACATTATTAGTATGATGCTAGTTTTATTTGTTTATAAAAATGTTTTGCTTTTCATGACTTTTTGAAATTCTAACGGTTTTTAATGAAATTCCTTAGCTCGGAATTCTGAATGGTCACTTAATAGACTATTAATTTGCCGGGCGGTGGTGGCGCACGCCTTTAATCCCAGCACTCGGGAGGCAGAGGCAGGCGGATCTTTGTGAGTTCGAGGCCAGCCTGGTCTACAAGAGCTAGTTCCAGGACAGGAACCAAAAGCTACGGAGAAACCCTGTCTCGAAAAATCAAAAAAAAAAAAATAGACTATTAATTCTATTTATCAGTAGTCAGCCACAGTTTGAACCTTTAGAATTCCTACTAATACTGTTTTAAAATGTCTCTTTAAGGGAACAATATTAATGGCTTTGGGAACATTCTTAAAACATATATAGTATATTCACCATGTTAAAAGAATGTTCATATAGTTTGAAATACTATTTAAAATTACAAATAAGGGTTAAATTATACCAAATGTTTTATATGAATCTGTTAGCAAAGAATGATTTATTTCTATTTTTCTATTAACATAGATAATACAAGTGTTAAATTTTTCCTTGAGTTTCAAAAATAAGCTTCATTTTTTTTGTTTTGATACAATATCTTATTACATTTTTTAAAGATTTATTTATTAATTATGTATACAACATTCTGCCTCCGTGTATGCCCGCACGCCGGAAGAGGGCGCCAGATCTCATTACAGATGGTTGTGAGCCACCATGTGGTTGCTGGGAATTGAACTCAGGACCTCTGGAAGAGCAGCCAGTGCTCTTAACCACTGAGCCATCTCTCCAGCCCTACATTTTTATTTACTTTGAGAGATATGGATTGACAAAATTTTTACTTGAAAGACTTCGGAAACTTTCAAAGCAAAGCTTTACTAATTTCTTTAAAAAATAAAACTTTTATTCTTCATTTGTACATGTTGGAAGAATTTGAAAACAAATGTGAAAACTTACACAATCTCTTTGATAGAGCTTTCTGTGTAATAGGGATTAAAGTTCTTCTCTCTCCATCATAGTGAGTAATGATCGTTGCAATCTGTATGGAATATGCAGTGCTGAATTTGATATGCACAGACTCCAGTTGCTGGGCCTCAGATGCCAGAGAGTAGAGACAGATCGAATCTTCAGTTTGTACTTTATTCATTTATGCTTCCTACTTCTTTTCCATCATTTTGACTTGTAGCTTTTCCAGGTTCTTCAAATTATTCAGAGAGCTGGTGATCTGAGATGGGAACAAATTAACATTAAAAAAAAATAGCTGCCTTATGGCATTTGGAGTCAGCAGGCTTGACAGAGAGTTGGGGGTGTTGAAGCACAGCCTTACCCTTCTGACTAGGTAGTCAACCACATCCCGAAGACTTGCAGTGTTCCTGTCTCCCATGCATTTCCCCTTGGTGTTTGACATCTGCTCTCAGAAGCACTGCAACTGATGAGTCTGGTGAGTATGTACTGGTGTCAAATTTGTTCTCCTCCAGTGTCACCATGACTAGGGGCAGACTTCACTAAGACAAATAGAACTTTAACAGTCTGTGCATGTTGAACAATTGATTGACCTCTATACACACCATTTTGCAATAGGAAAAGCAGGCAATTTCAGTGATAATACTTTAAAAGTGTCTGTCTCTCCTGTCCCCCATTTACAGCATCACAACTAGATACTTTATTATTTAATACAACATCACCATTTTTTTACATTTCTAATATCTATAGTTATTACTTTTGGGTTTTAATTCCTGAGAACTATAATTGTGTTTTCTCTTTATCCATACTCCAAGTATACAAATTTTTAAGTTTTGAAAAAAAATTTAATTATGTAAGGTTTTTTGTAGTCTGCATTTGTTTTCTGTTTTCCCTATCCTTCCTGCTCCCCTCCTTTCTTCTTTCTGATCTCCTTCCTTCCTTTCTTTCTTCCTTCCTCCCTTTTTCCTTCCCTCTCTCATTTCCTTCTTTCCTCCCTCCCTTCCTTCTTTACTTTTTCCCTTCCTCCCTCCTTCCTTCATTTCTTTTTCCCTCCATCCCTCCCTCCTTTTCTCTTGCCTTTCCTTCCTCCCACTTTCTCCCTCTTTCCCTTCATTCTTTTATTTTCTCTCTCCCTTGCTCCCTTTCTTTCCTTTTTTCATTTTCCCTACTTCGCTCCCTCCCTCCATCTCTCCTTCCTTCCTTCCTTCCTTTTTTCCTCCTTCCTTCCTTCCTTCCTTCCTTCCTTCCTTCCTTCCTTCCTTCCTTCCTTCCTTTTTTCCTCCTTCCCTTCCCTTCCTTCCTTCCTTCCTTCCTTCCTTCCTTCCTTCCTTCCTTCCTTCTTTCCTTCCTTCCTTTCTTCCATCCTTCCTTCCTTTTCTTCCTGTTTGAAGTGTCAGAGACTGACCCTGGGGATCACCACAAACTAGATGTGTGCTCCTCTTCCCCGAGCACTTATGTCCATAGTCAGTTACTTTGTTCTTGTTTGTTTTTTTAGCTTCTATTTCTATATCTTTTTAATAATGCTCTTAAAAGGGAAACTTAAAGTGATTTGGGGCTATTCTTATTGTTAATCTGTTTTAACTACATAAATAAACCTTAAGTCACTGGTTCTCAACCGTCTCAATGCTGTGACCCTTTAATACAATTCCTCATGTTGTGGTACTCCCCAACCATAAAATTATTTCATTGCTACTTCATGACTGCAGTTTTGCTACTGTTAGGAATCATAACATAAGTATTTTTAAAGAAAGAGATTTATCAAAGTGGTTGCTATCCACAGGTTGAGAACCACTCTCATAAGAAATATCTATCTACATCCCACAAATTTCAGTCATGGATCATTTTCTTTCTCTTCAAAATGCTATTAAGTTTCTGTTATTATTTGCCATGTTCCATATATATTGTTCTAAAACCTGTTGATTAACAACACTACTATCCAGCTTATTAATTTTTTTGTCATTAGTTTTTAATGTATATCAAGTTTGGTGAATACAATTTTTTAACCAATATATGGTTTAAGTGTTCTTGGCATAATTAAAATTCTACTGCTGGGGATCTTCTAAATATCTCAAGTAGATTAAATTTGTTCACCATTGCATTATATTATTGTGTGTTACAGTTTTGGAAAGGGGTCTTACAGTTTGATTAAAATTTGTCTGATTTTCTCATTTATTCTATCAGTCCTGATTTTAGTTTGTAAATTAAGTTGATGTACATTTAAATGGATAATTGCTACATTTTCCAGTGTACTGATCTCTGGCAACATTATGTAGCATCTAGCACCTACAGTCATCTTGCTTTAAGGACATTATTTTGAAATAATGCTAGTTTTTGGCCTCTTTATACTTAATTTTTATTGTGCTTCTTTTATAGCATTTATTTTAAACTTTTCTTTGTCCTTGTAGTTACAATTTATCTTTTAAAGAGCATATTTTATATTCTGATGTATTTTTTTCACTCCTATATGATATCATTTTAAAACTTCAATTGGTCTCTATTTTAGTTGGTGTATATTTATTATAAATGGTGAAGGGTTCATAAAGACATTCTTCTTCAAGAACATCATATACTTTGCCCACAGTGAGCCTTAACATCCTTCATATCCTCCCTTTTCGTACTGCCTCCCATCAGTCCTCTGCCATTGCCCAGGAAATCTTGCCCAGTTATCATTCTGATGTATGATGTGGGAGTGTCATATATCAATCTGTTGATTTCATTGGTTAAGTTATAATAAACCAGCTGCTTGGCCTCATGGCTTGGAACATAGATGGGAGGAGTAAACAGAATAGAATTCTGGGCGGAAGAGGAAGTGAGGTCAGACTCTGCTCTGCTCCTGGAGAGACGCCATGCTCAGCTCTGCTGGATAGACACGATAGCTCTGCGCTCTGAGGCAGAGGCATGAAGCTCCCCAGGATGGACGTAGATTAGAATCTTCCCGGTAAGCGCACCTTGGGGTGTTTACACACAGTATTAGAAATGGGCTAGTCCAGATGCGAGAATTAGCCTGTAAGGGCTAGAGTTCATGGGCCAAGCAGTTCTTAAATGAATACAGTTTGTGTGTTGTTATTTCGGGCATGAGCTAGCCAAGCGGCCAGGGTGTTGGGGACGCAGCCCCGCCGCTTCGTATTTCAACGGATGTATACAGAGGGCTGGTGTAGAGGCTTGGAGTTAGCCAGGTAAATTGAAAAGATCATTATTTTGTAATGAGATCCTTAGAAGATGCTTAAAACCTTGCCTAAGACTGACCTGGAAAACATAGTGAGTCCCAGACCAGCATGGTCTTCTGTGAGTCCTCGCTTGATAAAAACAAAGAAAAATATAGCAAGCAAGAAAGCAAACAGTGCCTTGAGAACACCATTACCATTTCATAGCACAAATAACTGCCCATCTCCCCATAGCTGCTGTTTTATGGCTCTCTTTTAGGTTACTGGTTGTTCTTAGTTTATCATTGCACCTTTCTTAAAGTTCATCACTGTCCTCTTTTAATGCCTCTCCCAGATATGCTCTTTCCACATTAAAAAGAGAATTTTTCCATTGTAATTAAAAATGTAAAAGTAATAGGAGATATTTGAATCATTGCTTTTAGTCATTATGAATACTCAAGGAAAGTGACGCATACATGAGCCTCAGGTTCAGGAATTCAGTTTGTTGCAGCTGTTGCAGCACGGTGCATTTTGTCTCTCTTGTGCATTTACTTCACTCTGATGTTTTGCCCTCTGGCTTCCCTTGTTATCACAGAACTTCTTTGTGAAATTATGAAATTCCAAAGCTAAACACTTCTTTGGAGGAAAGAAGGGAATAAGGTTGGGGAGAGGCACATTGGATAGATGGGTATCTACCCTATTCTTTAAAATTTTTAGTGAATGATATTACCACAGGGGCAGGGAGAATATTTTCTCATGGTACTGCATATATATTATTTAATCTGGTAATAAATGTAAAATATAGCCTCATATAAACATACGGATGTGCTCACAGTTGAAGGTGGCAAATGAATTATAGAATAGAAAGTTGGTCCCCGGTAGTCTGACAGTTCTGTGCATGAAATTGCATACTATGTGAACAGTTTCCCTAAAAGACCTTCCCTGAATAATATTCTAAACAACGTAAGGTACCAGGACCTTGATGTAAACCTTTTCATTTTTGAAAGTGCATTTACTACTTTAAGATTCTGTCTGGAATCCACTGTGCATTTATACGCTGCCTCCTACTTCTTGCCCTGTGTACCTGAATCCTGACACAGAGGAACATGAGAAGCGGGCTTATCCTCCGAAGCTCATTTCTGACTACTGATAGGGTATGGGTCAGTGCTAGTGTAGATGGTGGGATCTTATTTCTTCGTGATTTGTGTGCTGTGCATTGAAACTCAAGTGAAATGAAACCGTTATGGATAAACCAATCAGCTCATGTTGTTTGAGCTCTCATAATAAGATAGACAAAATTGAAATTGAATGTGTACCTGGAGATAGCCATGCCTTTTGGGACATTCAAACCTAGTCAGCTCACAATAAAAGAACAAACATGAAAAACTATAGTCACCCACAATAGTTTAAATCACTATGGAAGGAATACTAAAGTTAGTATGCAAATTTTATGACTAGTGCTTCATATCAGTAAATAAAGATAAATAAAGCACCTAAATATTCAAATAATGCATTTTTTTTTAAAATTCAAGTATAGTAGTCTGTAGGCACTAAGTTAGAAAAGCACCACTGCAATAGCCCTGTTACTGTCAATTTTGGTAACACTGACACAAATTTTGTGGTAGAATTATATATGCAACATAATTTGAAAATGAGCCAACAGGATGTGCTAGTGTAGAGAGGGAGAGAAAGTGGTATAGAAGACGACTTATAGATTTGAACCCAAGCAAAGGAGTGTAAGCTGACACTCCCAAATCCAGAGAAAATGAAAATGAGATCATATTTGAAAAAGAAAATCAGAAATGTAGATCTCAACATGTTAAACTCTGCAAAATCACTTTGGCAATGAAAAGAAATGCTGGGAAAGTAAATGTCAATATGATTATTTTGGTACAAGATAAAGATAGAGTTTTGACATTGTCAACACTTAGATTGTATTAAAAGTATGAGACCTGATGGATTTACAAAGGAAAGAGATGAAGAAAGGTGAGGTACATGGACAAACTCAAGCACTTCAAGATGATGAGGACCCATTGGATGAGGTAGACAAAGAACAATCTGTAGACAGGGGAGACATCAACAGCAGTACTTCCTGGAAGTCAGGGGAATGCACTGTTTCCTGAAGTAGGTGATAAACTCTTATGTCAATTTTCTGAGCAAAGTAAGATGGATTCTCTTAATGCACGACACTGCTGTAGCAACAAGAACTTTATGACCTTGAAAATGGTATGTTTATTAAGATGAGGCATAAATCATAAATGCAGTGGTTTCAAGAGGAAAGAAAGAAATTAAAGTATGTGGGTGTAATTACATTATCCTTTCATTATCTAGGAGTAAATTAGTTAGACAATTAGTGAAGGAAATATAAAATTGGTTTCAATAGGAGTTGGTGAGATGGAAACTACAAAGTAATGAAATGTACTAGGTACGTCAAGTACCACCTAGACTTAGTGGTTTGTAGTGGATAAGTATATTTGTATTATTATAGTTGTGTGGTTTTCAATTACATTCATTCATGCCAAAATTTGTAGTCTTCCAGTTTACTGTATTTTTTTCAACTGTACTACTTCCATGGCTTTGAATTATAGTGAATGAAGACTTAAACATGCAATTTGTTTTCTTATGCACTACTTTTCTATTTGAGATACATCCATGATGTTCCTTGAAGCTCCTCCTCCTTCTTCCTTTTACCTCTTCTTCCTGCTTCTCCTTCTTTCAAGACAGGTTGCTTTGGAGTCTGTCCCGGAACTAGCTCTTGTAGACCAGGCTGGCCTCAAACTCACAGAGATCTGCCTGCCTCTGCTTCCCGAGTGCTGGGACTAAAGGCATGTACCACCACTGCCCGGCGGTGACACTACATACTCTTAATTTCTCATATAACATCAAAAAAACATGTCATTATTTTTCAGTCCTTTTGTTGATTAGAATTTGGTTTATTTTCAATATTAACTGAATAAACAAATGATGATTAGTATTCTGGGATGCCACTCACTGTTAAACACATGTCTGCATGTATGTTTGTTTGTATGTATGTATATAAGGAAATTTAAGAGTCTTGGGATTTTCATGGGTTTATCTTTCTGATTTTATGTCAAAATCTTTAGTTGTACCAATTTGAACTCTTTTTCATACAATGATATTTTTAATAGCTGATGTATTGGCTATTAATTAAAATAAAAACTTGTAGTGTCTTAAGAAAATATTTTAATTATGTAGTTTTTAGTATAGTTACTCAAATGGGGGATTTTTCTGACCTTCCATAATTTTAATATTTGTATGACATTTGGCTTTGATGTACCTAATACTACAAAACTGTGTATTCTGTATGCTACTCCATGAGACATCCCTATCTTTATTTGTATGACAAAGGAATTAGTATATCTGTATACTAAATAAGTGATTTTTTAAATATTTCAATGTTCCTCTCTTTTTCTAAAATAAAAAAACTGTATATTTTATTTTGTTCATTAATAATTATTGATTAGAGACTGAGAAAGAGCATTTAAAACACTACTTTCTTCAAAGCTCTATGTAATAAAAGCCATAGGGGGAATCTACTTGAATGTCCTGCAAAAATGGAAATATCTCATGGGATAGGACTCCAAAATTCTATAATGACCCATCTGGGCATTGATAGTTTAATATCACAATCTGCAGTGTCAGGGTATTAAAGGGTCAAATACACCAGTTCCTCAAATGTAGTCCAAGAGAAATGGTAAAACTTCTGAGAACACTACTTTCTTCATTAAATTGCTAACCATTTCATCATATTAGTATGGGAATTAAGAGAAATCATGTGTAAGTTCTTTGTTAACAAAGCTAGTACCTGTGTATATGGTATTACTAGAGTTCCTGTACCAGTGTCCATGTGTGAGTGTGTATACATGCATGAAGCCCTAAGTTTAATATCCAGAAAGAGTGAAATAAACAACACAGATTTAAAATTATGCCGTTTTGATAAGCGGTGATGTCAGTGATATGAATCTGGATACTTCTGACCTAATTTCCTGGGGACCAAGATACAAATTTGGCCTTTTCCAACTCTCTTGGAAGCCTGGAGAGCTTAATTCTGAAACTGTTGACTTTAATGCCTGGTGTTTTTTGATTCAGCACAGATGCAGGATATCTATGCTTTAAACCCTGCACTGTTATAAACTCTACAGACTGCCATAAATCAAAAAGAATGAAAACTGTATTATGAACCTACTGTGCTACTGAGGTGCCAGGACAGATTTATTCATTTAAGCAACAGTCCAATCTGTCTGCATTTCATTGACCTCTTTCTAAATATAAATTGCTACATAAATTCTTAATGATAACAATAGTGACCCGAGTTACTGTTGTCTAATGGCTTTCAGCTCTACATGTTGATGGTGCAAGATCAGTTTATGAGACCAGTGAGTGCCTACACCATGGAAACCTTTGTCATAATCAGCAAGGATTAAGAGAAAGGCCAAAGTTTGACTAAAGAGGTTAAATTCCCTTCTTCCTTCTGTGACTATTCCCCCTAGCTCGATATTACCAGCATGTTTTTTAATGTAGTTTCTTTTATGAAAACCATAGTTAAGCATGAAATAAAGCTGGCTGGGTCAAATCTACATGGAGAGAAGAGAAGTACGTGGAGGATAAAGTTTGCATGTGTCGGAAGATATCACCCAGAGTAGAATGGAGGTTGCTATTAGTTTTTTTTTTTTTTTTTTCTGGACAAGTCACCTAAACTTTGTATCCTGTTAGTTCATCCTTAAAATAAGAATAATATAATAACAGGTACTCCACAAATCTGTAGAATCTCACAGGAAATGAATATGGAACAAGGTGATTTACTGTTCGCATCATATGAGTTATTCTGTTTGAAGATTTGTCTCTTGATTTCCCAAACCAATTTCCTAGCCATAGCTTAAAATACAACTATTAAGTTTATCAGCAAATACCATCAATTTCAAGTAATATCATAGCTAAAATCCATCAGTTTTTGTCATCATGTTTCTTTTCCTCAATTCTTTCTCGTAAGTTATCTGTACTCTGTCTTAAAAACCTTTTGGAAAAACAATATGGTAATGCTTCTTGCTTATCCAAACTCATTTTTATAATTTCTTATACTTAAAAGGAAATGGAAGCCCATATAAGCTTGGTCTGAAACTTGCCTCCTCCCACTCGCCTGTCCTGCAGACGTCAGGCTCAGCTTCGGACTTCACCTTCAAGGGCTCTCTCATAACTGTGCATTCCTGATAAAAATAATGAGTAACAGTGGGAAATTCATTGTGCCTTTCTCCTCATTCTGGGACCTTGAAGTTTTCTCTTTCTGATGGACATTTACATAGTCATTAACAATTCCACTGAAATAGACTTCAGGGTTTCTCAAATTCTAGCAATCCAAAGTCTGTCAAAGATACAAATGAAAGAATAATCAATCTGATATCATTTGAGTAATTGTATTTTATAGTTCAGGTGAATGTATTTGTTTTCATTTTTTTTATTTTATGCCTCCTTTTCTTTTTATCAAGTGTATTGAATATGGTCCCAGTTTTTATAGAAGACCTTGATCTTTTGGACAAAGTAAGAAAAATACAATTTAGAGTAATAGCTTTTTATTTCAGTTTTGACAATTTTTTCAAGACAAATTATATGAAAATATGTCATTTTCTGGGAAAGGATATTTATATATTTTAAGTTGTTTGACACTTATCTACTGATGTTGTTTTATATTTTGAGACAAAAATTGTGCTGTTTAAGTTCTCTTCTTTCTGTTAGGTAAGTGTCACGGCTTCCACTAGATGTGTCTCAATTCTTCCTGACTTCAGTCCCAAAGTCTTTATTCTTTGGCTCAGGCTTTAATCTCTTCCATCACACCTGACATGACCCCTTGCTTTCATTTTCCACTAGTCAGCCCTTGTGTTTTAATCTCACTAAAGCCTCTCACACTGTGCATATGTACAGCAAGCTTTAGCTGTGTGAGGTTGCAGAGAGGAGCTGGAATTACAGCCAGGACAGGATTGATAGTTACTTTCACAGTCTCTTCCCTGACCCCACTCTTGATGTAGTTTCTCGCCTGAAACATTCCACCACTGAAAGATGCACAAATAATAAATATCTCGTTCTCCTGTCATTTTACACACATTCTAGTTTCTCAAAGCAAGGTATTTTAAGTAAAGTGATTCAGGGGAGAAATGTAACCTGTACTAACTAATAAAAGGAAGAGAAGTAATACCAATGCAAGTTCCCCATGAGTGACCGTACAGATCAGATTTCCCCTGGGCAGCCCAAATCACATCTGGTGGTAAGAGTAGTACAAACCTTGTCAATATTTGAGTCATGCCCCACTTCTCCCATAAGAAGGGCCAGTAACTCAAAAAGTGCATTGATAAAGATATATATA
>NW_026067905.1:5342344-5344288 GCF_014885135.2 Alexandromys fortis | reverse complement strand
AACATGTTTTGGAAAACAGAAGTAAAATCTTACCCCACCAGCCTGGATTGCTTATTGGAGAATTAGTCTGCTTTTAAATAAGCATTTGGCCTGAATACTCAAAAGGAAATTAAGTCAGTTTCTCCACAGGCAGACTCTCATTTGTTGTCCTGTCAGAACCCAAACTGAGGTCATCATGAAACACAAGAACACTAGATTAATTCAATAATGCTTTCAGGTGAAATTAAGAACTTTACATCAGGAGTTATGTTCATAAACTTGAACATCCATGTTGGTCAGGTGATAGCCTTCTCGTATAATGGGAGTGATTCTGTACTTCCAGATATCCCATGTGAGCCTCATCCTGTTCTGAGGGCAATGTGCCACACTGATGTTGCTTTTTTCCATTCTTGAAAGAACAGTGGAATGAAACCTTGGAGACGCTGAATACTTTGGAGCACACATCTTCATCAATGGGGACCTCCCTGGAAATTTCTGATGATTCACATTACTTTTTTGAATTATACTGTTGTCTTTGCAAATAAAAAAAAAGACTTTTTCTTTTTAGAATTTGGATTTTAGGTGCTTTATAGCTAACTACTACATATACTATACATACCAAAGACACACACACATGTATATTTATGTGTGTGTACATATACATATATACAAATATACATATGCATACACACTACATATTTTGTAGATGAGTGGATATAATGATTTGATAGTGTAAGACCTGTAGGAATCTTTTTACTTGACTAGTGGGAAAATGGAAGAATTATTTCCATCTTCATCATCATCATAATTAGAATTTTTCCTTGAGTTTAAAACTAACAGATGGGAGGCCTGACCCTTTCTGAACAGAAACAGAGGAGGGGTGGGTTGGGTGGGGAGGAAAGGGAGAAAAATGGAGGAGTAAAAAGAGGGGAAACTTCAGTTGGAATGTAAAACTAATGAATAAATTTAAGTTAAAAAAAAAAAAAAACTAACAGGGGGCTGGAGAGATGGCTCAGCGGTTAAGAGCATTGTCTGCTCTTCCAAAGGTCCTGAGTTCAATCCCCCAGCAACCACATGGTGGCTCATAACCATCTGTAATGAGGTCTGGTGCCCTCTTGTGGCCTGTAGACATACACATAGACAGAATATTGTATGCATAATAAATAAATTTAAAAAAAGAAACAAACAGGATTAAAAAAAAAAAAACTAACAGTTAACCCATGAGGATGAACCAGCAAAGAAGCCAAGAAGGTAATTCCAGCACTGTCTTTCCTATCAATGCCCCTTTGACCACACAATCTTATTTCTGACTGATCCACTGTTGCATAAGATACTGAACACAGCTGTAGATCAATGAAGCTATTTACAGATTCACCTCATGGGTAAGATAAATGATGGATTAATCTAAGTTCCCAGGGACTTTATATTTGGAGCATATCCTAGTAGTAGCACAAATCCATTGCTGGCATTTCCTAAAATTATTACCTTCCTTTCTCATTTTTTTCCTCAATGTATTTTTTTTAATCCTTAATATTACTGTCCTGTCATCATTACCAAGTTTGCCCTATTCTGGGGGAATATTGACCAGCCTTAGGTTTTTCCATGTCACAGAGATAAAAATAACAGACCACTATCTTGTCGGTGACACATGGGAAAATAATCCCGTTGTTTGTGGTTAATCGCACTTTTAGAACTGTGGGCTGCACAAGTCAACTCTAATACCTGATGTGGAGACAGAGGGAGAAATAAACAGGGGACAGAACATTTTGTGACAAAAATAGTACCACATTTTCCATGGAGTCAAAATTTAGGTTGGTCATGTTAAAGACACAGTTAAGGTGATGCTGGGTGAGTCCTGGATGAATGGCTTCCATGGTTTTATTGTTTTCATTTCTGATGTCAATGGCAGAGCCTGGTTTCAGTGGCAGTGGTGTGAGACTGGGCTGTGTTTGACCGATATATATA
>NW_026067905.1:5338832-5342311 GCF_014885135.2 Alexandromys fortis | reverse complement strand
AAAGAAACCATATGAGGAAGGTGATTTTTTTATAGATAAGGCAGGGTCATTATTAATGGAAGCCTTTGTTGGGCTGAAAAGATGTCTCGGCAGTTACGAGCACCGCTTGCTTTTGAGGAACTAAGTTTAGTTTCCAGCACCCACAGGATTGCTCACAATCAGCCCTCTCTCCTGTTTTAAGTGAACCAACATCCTCTTCTTGCCACTGGGGGCACTGCACATATTTGTTACACATGCGAATCAAAAACACTCATATACACAATATAAAATAAACCTTAAAAAAGAAAAGGTTTATACTGTTATATAAACAGAAAGTAATTGAATTTAAAATGGATTTACCATGTTGAGTTCAAGATGAAAAAAACTATAAGAAAAACAATGCATTTTTATCACCAACTCTAAGACTGGGACAACATTAAGGAAGAAACAGAAAAAAATGTGGGCTTGAAAGAAGGATGGAGAAAGTCTGTAAAACTTCTGGGAAACACGAACTCACAGAAGTTGTGGGTATTGATGTTGAGCACAAACAAGACTGGCCCTGGCACTAGTCCAACATGAGTCAGGTTAGGAGCCTATGGAGACTGGCTTCTTATTGCTAAATTGTTGGCTTTGGACAGTTCTAAGGATAGGAATGGTGCTTATCTCCAAGATCCAAAGGACAGAGAAAATAGAAGGCTCCAGTTTATCTCAATAGGTCACAAAAGAAAACAAAAATACAGGAAGGTAGGAAAGAGGCTTGTGGGGAAAGAAGCAGGATTAGGGGAGGGTTGGCAGAGGTGCAGTGGAGGAGGGTTTGCAGAGATGCTATTCTCGAGAAAGGGATTTACAGAGGTGCTGTGGGGGAGGGTTTGCAGAGGTGCTGTGAGGAAGGGATTTACAGAGGTGCTGTGGGGGAGGGTTTGCAGAGGTGCTGTTGAGTTCAGAGAAAATGCAATAGAGCTTAATCACACTACATTATATGATACATAAAATTATCATACGAGAACTATTCTATTATTCTAAAGTCCACAAAATGAGCTTTGGACAAGTAAGATGGATCAACAGACAAAGGCTCTTGAAAGGCAAGCTTGATGACTTGGGTCACATTCCTGGCACCAGTAAAAACGTGGAAGTGCAGAAGTGACTTCATAAACTTGCCCTATAAACTCTACAATGCAGGATGGCATAGGTGTCCTCTCATATCACACACACAACCTCAAACAAAAATTTAAAAAAAAAGTAAGTGACATGTATGTTTAATCTATATGCTTGGTGTCAACATCTTTCTGTATTTTGTATACAAAGGAATATGTTAATTAATAGGTCATTTTGTTTTATGCAATTGGTTCTTTAACTTCAAATGCAGTTATTAAAATATATAACATTTATTTACCTATGTATTTGTGTTTGCGTGTTTGTGTGTGTTTGTGTTTATGTAGGTGTAGGTGTGCATGTGCCACAGCACACCTGTGGAAGACAGAAGACAACTTAGTAGAATCAGTTCTCAGTTTTTACCATGTGGTGCTACACTCAAAGTTATCTCTTTTATGTATCTTTCTTTAAATATTTCAGTTAACCGAAATGCAGGCATATCTTATGTCGTTTATTTATTCTTAAACGGCATCGTATGCATTGCTTTTGTGTGTTTCAGTTAATAAGAACTGATTCTTTAGAATGATAACATCTGCACCATGGCGGATAATGGTTTGGGCTCACATATCATCCAAAATGAATGGACAAATTTAGTCTTGGCATTTTGGGGCAAGCTGGGTTAGCAAAAGATTTGTTTGTTTAAAGGGTGACTATCCATCAAACTCTTCTGGCAACATATTTCATCTAGTTCTTACATATCAATAATAAACTTTTATGTCTGTGTATTTAGAACATGTCTAACCTCTTCATACTTTCTTAATTAACATAAAGAAGCACAGTATTATTTTAGATGAAAGCAACCCAGGCTTAATAATCTACTTTTTGTAAGTGAACAAATCAAAACTTCCTTGTAGATCTGTTTAAATTCCTTCTGATGTCATGACCTTCACTTTCCTTCCAAATTTTTCCATTTCTTCTTCATTGTTAGACTCTTCTTTCAGCTTTAATAATGGAACAACTCTAAATAACAAATATTCCATCTTTGGGTACTTTTCTGCCAATAGATCTTTGTAGCTTACTTAAAATTACAATTTATTTCTATCTGGTTCAGGAAACATTGCTGTTGGTGGTGGTTTGGGGTTTTTGTTGTTGTTTTAATTTGGAAAGGAAACTGAAAGACTATTTGGAAATCAGTGAACATGCAAAAAGTGAAAAAAATCTAGCACTTCCTAAGAGCAACAACTTAAACACAGTTCGTGTATTGATACTTCAAGTGGCCATGTGTATGGATATAACATTCACACAGGAATAGTGTTAGTTTATGATCTTTCCCTTTGCATGTGTGTGTGTGTAAATGTGTATGGATGTACTTGTGAATGAACAAGTACTTGTATGCATGAATATGTATGCGGTGGGAGCAGAGTTCGATTTCAGTATCCTCTTTACTCATGCTTCCCCTTTCTCGTGGGTGGACAGGACCACTTAAAGGATCACCATTCAGCTAGTCTAGGTGGTCAATAAACTCTACAAATACCCCATTTTCTACCTCTTTACACATGACATAAGGGCCTATGCTACAATTGAGACACTCCCGTTCATTTTTTACATGAAAGTGCTGGCTACTGCCCTCTGACCTTGTGTTTGTGCAGTAAGAACCTCAGTAACTAAGCCATATCCTCAGTTCCTTGCATCTTTATCCTTACAAATATTAGTTACCCGTGAACTGGATAGGAAGGACAGAATAACAAGAGGAAAGTAGAACAGTAGCCAATGAAAATTAGAAAAGCTATGTGTAATTAAAAGAAAACGACAAGGGGTTAGATCTCAAGAAAGTGAATCAAACTGGAATGTATTCATGAAGCCTGAATCTGGATTGCAGGCTATAACTTGCAAAGACAGACGTGAGAACTGGCAGCAGAATTGTTAAAACATTGCTTTCACTTTGCCACATCTCCTCTCCAAGCTATCAATGCATGGTAACAAGGAAGATTCATTGATTAACAAGAAACAGTATGTACACTGCTTGACAAAGAATTCAAAGTAATTCTTTAATCTTAGTAAGGTACAAGTTAAAAGATCCACAACCAACTGAAGTTAGAAAAAATAAGCATTAATAAAACAAGAAGATGGAAAATGGGATTGATAACTTTTTAATGAACCAAATAAAAATTTCTACATCTGAGGTTTACAGTGAGATAACTGAGCAACTGGCTAGAGATGGTCAGAGAATACTGTGTCAGCCAAAATGACAGAAATCAGCACATTTGATGACAAGTCCTGAAAATATTTATCCAGAGAAGGAAAATGAGCCAAGAGGCACCACAGAGGTTCAGAAATTGCCTAACATACACCAAGCTTTGAATGCAGGCTTTATTATCACAGAAAGTAACCAAAAAGAGGAGAATATA
>NW_026067905.1:5306720-5338774 GCF_014885135.2 Alexandromys fortis | reverse complement strand
TATGTGTGTGTGTTAAAAAAGGGTATGAAACTTAAGATGCATCATTGACTAAACTAACATATACTTCATGGGAGCTTCAGAGAGAGGACAAAGAACTGATGAACTGCCTAAGTTCAGAGAGATAAATGAATACTCAGAGCCACAAATCCTACATGACTCTAAAGAGGTATACATATAAACATATTTTAACCAAATGATTAAAAGTCAAAGACAAAGAATCTTGAATGCAGCAGGAGAAGTGATACATATGTTATGGAATATATTATGGAATATCTATTGGCTGTAATTGAACTTGGTGCTAACAAACTTGAGGGGAGGAGAGACTGGTAGGTCAGAGTCAATGAGTTAATATAACTAACCCACACCATAAATACTATAGAAGAAAAAGAAATCTTTCTTTTAAAAATAGAGATATAATGGCATTCACAAAAAAAAAATGGAAGCATGACTATATGCTACTTATGACTATACCTACTTAACCAGAACCCCTCAAAGGAATTGTTTAGTTTAAAGTAATTAGATTCTAAATATCAATAAAAGTATGCATAATTATATAAATTTATTTGGTAAAGTTAAATGAGTGGGTAGATCTAGAATATTTCAATATTACAGGGCTGCATTCATCATCCTTACCATATTGTAAAACTGAAAATATACTGGCTAGCTTTTATAGTTCTGGAAGGTACTATACATGCTACCAGAGGAGAAAAAAAAAAACATCATTTTCATTTGAAATGAGCCCTTTAGGCTACAATGATGATCAGCCTGGCAAGACGTGTCTACTGATATAATAGTGTCACAAATTTCATGCTAGTAGCCAACTACTTTCTGATTGAATTTAAACCCCACTGCACAAGACATAACCCATATCGGGGCCAAGAACCTATGGCTAGAATGGTCATATAGGCTCTAGGAGAAAATGTACTTCCCTGATTCTGCTAAGTGGTGATAGTTGTAAAACAGCTCTTAATTATTCACTGTTATACACACCTTCATGCTAATGTTTCTCTCAGTCCTCATCCAGAGTGTTTCTTCTAGTAGTTTGTGAAGATTAACTCAGAGATTCCTGACTGGTTCAGAGACTAGAGACTGCAGAATGCTCAGGCCTGAAGATGACATCTATATCACACTCCTTCCTTCCAAGTCCCTAGGACCAGCGTGAGAAAGGAGGCAGAAAGATTGTGAGAGCCAGAAACTGTGGGTGGCTTCAAAAAACAGTGTTTCTTGGACACAACAGGGAGATGTACATATAAATTCACAGCAGTTGTGACAGTGTACTCAAGACCTGGGCAAGCTCAGACCAGACAAAATCCACCATGGGAAGGGGAAGTGGGCATGAAGTCCTACTTGGAGCTGTTGAATAGAGTGACAAGCGATTAATAGTTGCTGGAAGAAAGCCAGTTTTCTTTAATGATGTCAGTCCTGCTAAGTCAACCGCATCCTAGATACAGCTCTATACCCAAGAATACTTGGGTAGCTTAAATTGTACTCAATGTGTTAGGAAAAAGGGAGGCTAGAATATAAGAAGTAGGATGGATCTGAGAGGAGTTGGCGAAATGGAAGAGGGATATGATCAAAATACATAACAATTAATACAAATAAATTTAAAAAAACAAATGTATTAGAAACAAAACTAAATTTTAATGAATACAGAGCTTTATAAATAAGTAAATTATGACATTACAACAGCGAGTGTCAAGAAAGCAAAAGTATACAGATTTTTCTTACACTGATGTTAAATTGTTGTTAAGGCAAAATATTCTATTATCACTATGAGGAATTTTCTGTAACCTCATGAAACTGTAAAAAAAAATGCTAGGGTAGATAAAAGAGAAGGTAAATTTACTACTATCACAGTAATAAATAAAAAGAGCAAATAATATCTATAAAACCAAAGAACACAGCAAAGAGACAATGTAAGTTTTTGCTTAGCAACAATCTTACAAATGTACATAGAATAATTAATGTCTCTGAAGTTCTAAAGCAACAAATGGATTATAATAATAAATATTGTGCTTGCTGCTACAGACTCATTTGAGTTTTAAAGACACATGTGACTTATGAGACATTGTAGTATATTAGCCTACCATATATTGAATACTTTCAGACACTTAGATTTTTTTTGGAGAAAACTGCTTAATGAAAGTCGTGCTTATAACTAAATGATGAATATTTATTGTATTAGTGTTTGTAGCATGTGTCTTAGTTACTTTTCTATTGCTGTGATAAAACACTATGATCAAAGTTATCTCATTTAAAAAAATAATTTTATTTGGATACTCTTTCAGAGGTTTAGAGTCCATGATGATGGCTCAAGGGAATAGCTAAGAACACATATCGTGATCTATGACCAGGAGGCAGAGGAGAGAGAGAGAGAGAGAGAGAGAGAGAGAGAGAGAGAGAGAGAGAGAGAGAGAGAGAGAGAGATTGGGAATGGTATGAGTTCTTTAAAGCTTTCAGCACCAGTGGCAAATCCATTCCTCCTAACCCTTTAACCTTTCCCAGTGAATTCTACCCACTGGGAACCAATTCTCATTCAAACTACTTCAGTAAGAAAATGTTAATAGTGGCCATTTAGTTATGTTAAACCAGGAAATGTTCAAAATTCAAATGCCAACATCCTTTGTGTAGTTTTTATAATAATGTGAAACAAAAACACAGAAGTTGAATATTTATTTTTTTAAAAAAGCACAATTTCAATATCAACATCAGGACTGGTGCTTTTGTGTTTTTTTTTGTTTGTTTGTTTGTTTGTTTTATCTTACTAAAGAGGAAAAAAAGAGAAGAAAAGAAAGTTCTATCCTGTGTGCCATCAGGAATCCAAAACAGACAAACATTGTCAGACACTTATCTCAGTAAGAGAACATAGGGCACCTTTGAAATGGGATTACAGTCATGAATTCCAAGGAATAAAAGAAGGAAAAATACTGCTGGTCATATCCAAAGGAAACAAAGTGTGTGGCAGAGCATGAAGAATTCCCAGAGATATACTGAGCATCACACTGAAAGCCTAGTTTCATTGACCATGTTCTATTTCATAGTTAAATACTTACTAAGAGCTTAGAGCCTCAGTATTATCATGCCATAAATGATGAAGGAAAATGAACTCTCAAAAAGTGATCAATGTGCTCATGGCATTGACATGATGAGCATGGCGAGGGTGTGTGTATGTGTGTGTGTATGTGTGTGTGTGTGTGTGTGTGTATGTGTGTGCGTGCGCGCGCTCATCCCTGCTTCCTATTCAGCGGCATATGATAAATGTATAGAACTTATTCACTGGCAATTATGCCTGAATATAGTGCTTTAGAAATTAATATATGTGCAACTTAGGCTTCAGTCCTGCCCAGATCCTTATGATTCTGCACTAAATGAATGACTCTGGCAATGTTGATCTATAATGTAAAGAATAGAAGTCACCCCTTGGGCAGTCACCAGTACCAGAACCATCACACACATTCTGAGTATTTGCTTTATACAGACCAGACTTCCCATGTAACATTTAGCGTCTCTTTATCTGTTACATCTCTTACTAATTTTATATTTTTACTTATGATGACATCTGTATATGGTGTATGATTAAGTGTGAGCTAATGCTCTGATTCTCAAACCTTATAAGCAGCAGCACTTCAGATGGTGACATTGTAACTTGCAGTTTTTGTGAAGTTAATTTGGAATTGGTTCTTAAACAATGTATTTCTGAGGCAGAAATTCCAGCCTTCCTGGCCTTGATAGATACTCTCAGCATGAAGATAATGTGCACAATCAGCACAGCTCTCTGTGGCCAGTTGTTTCTGGGTTACCTGTGGTGGATGGAAAGATGATAGGTGTGAGCTATGTGTATATGAGGCAAATAAGATAACACACAATATATTCTGGTTTGATGTTCTGAGTTCTGCAATGCCATAAAACTTCATGTTTTCATTAACCAACATCTCATTTATCTGTGAAGCAGCATCTCCCCTAACTGGAGTATGCTGAAGTGCTACTCTCAGCCATGTCCAACCACATATATACTTGGACCTATTTGTTTTTTTTTTTTAATACAACCACTTCTTTTATTAATTGCAAAATAAAGTGTACTGGCCTACAGTGGTGGCATGATTTACAAGATGTGATCTGTGATCTCTGCTTTCATGATTCTCATACCTAAACGGTAGTGAAAATGGTAAGAAAAATGGTAGGACTAGTATTATCTCAGGTAATGGGACATTCTAGAATATTGCAGTGACTGAGCATGAGAGATGGCATGCCATAGAGAAGTAGTAACATTTAGAAAAGCAAAGCATGTTAAACTACATGATGCTGTCATGGAATTGATGGTCATTCACGGAAGGGACAGGAGTCCTTCCCTTGACATGTGTCACATTATGACCTCCCTTTCAGCTCAAAGCACCTGCTTAGTAAATGATAGCACTCTATTATCCCCAATTTCAAAATCCTCTGTAGTTTCCTCTGTGTTGCTTTGGGATTTGAAGACTCTCAAGACCATAGGTACCATTGCTTTTTTTTTTTTCCTTAGTAGTGAAGAACAGCAGGTGTGGTTGGCATTGTCATTCATGATTTAAATGGGAAGCATTTTCCAACATCTTTAGTTGAAATGTGATTTGAGAGTTCATGACTTTTAGTAATTGGACAAAAAAAATTGACCTGCCAATTCATCAAAGACCACTCTCATATATGTTGTGTTGGTATTTCAGGTTTTAAATATGCATCTTGTTTTACTATAAGGAAGGTTTCAGACAGCATATTTTTTGTTCTTATTAATGTGGCTGAGGACAGGTATGACTTGACTTCAGCTGGTAAAATATCAGGTGGGAGGAGCATCCCTACAAACTTTCCTCTTTGACTCTTCTGGATTTCCAAGAGGAAGCTGGCTCTTTTCATTTTATTTGCTATCTTACCTTTGTACATTTGATTCTGGGCATCGAACTCAAAGCCATACACTTGCTACATAGACACTTGATCAATGAGCTACACCAACACCATTCAAGTTGACTCTAGAACAATCATTTATATGTGTGTATTTTTCACTAGCTATGTACCCACACAATTTCCTCCATATAAAATGTGACTAGCAAAGTAATTGCATTTAAAGAAAACTGAAAAGAAGAACAGCTGTAGGTAAGGTGAAAGAAAACACAATAATTCAGGCTACGAGGAAGCTGACTGCTCACCGGCAGTCATAACACAATGCAAAGAATCCTTAGAGTTTGTGGTTATTATTATTAACTTACAGAGCAGACTAATAGTGAGCGGTACTTCCTTTTGTTTCATTTCTTTGTTTCCATTTTATCATCATCATTATGAAGATTAAACAAGAACTTACTGAATTGTAACATCAAATACTTATTAGCAAATTGCTATGTGATCATATATATTTAATATGTTTATGTATTTATACACAGATGACCTAAATAATCTGCAACCAGAGCCACTGGTAACTTCCTATAACTCTTGCACCATTAATTTCTTCCGAGTGACATTCTGATGTGAGCTGAACAGATGGAATTGCAGGATTGTTCTAGCAAATTTATCATAAAAAATGCATCCGACACCTGTGTAATTTGCCTAATCATTTTCCTAATAAGCTCCCACCATTAATTATGCACGATTTCCACAATGCAATCAAGATAAAAGTAAATCTGATGACTTAATACCCTTCAAAATAATTGGTTCACCCAACACAAGGCCGCCTCTGCTTTCCGTAGCCATTTTCGTTAATTAGGAAAAGGGTGCACCCTGTTGGAGTCAGCAGAAAGGAGCCTGAGCGCTTGGTGGGTGGTAGACCTGCTGGGTTTTTGGGCAGGAGTCAAGGATATTAAACGTGGAAGAATAGAAGAGAACGTTGCCCCGTCCTCTGATTCTCTTCCCTTCAATCCCCCTTCCAAGTTCGCTGCCTCCCCCACCCCACCCAGCAGCAAACAGATGCGATTAGTGTTCCTCAGCCATCAGAAAACTGACTGCGGGACTCTGCGGGTCTAATGAGAATCAACTTTTGCGAGGCTGCTGTCTTGCCGTGCGGTCCACCTGTCACATCATTAGGTGCGGCGTGTGCCTTGAATTCACTTTGCTAAATGAGATTTAGAGGCCCCACTGAAACCCATCCCGAAGCATTGCTGCTTCAATTAGCCAAAGATTAATTGTCTGCGAAAGGGAATGAAAGTTTTACTTCAACTGACCTGGAAAAAAAAAAAAAAAGTGGGCAGTGAGGAAAAAGGTATGGCTCCAGTATTCCACACAGGCCTAAGGCTCCGTGGAAGAACGTGATAATTTAAAGGTGTTTCAAATTTCCTTCGCCTCGCCTGGATGAATGAAAGTAACTAGCACTAAAAGCTGTCAAATTAAAGGTTGACTTCCAGATATTAGCACCTTAAATGTCACCGAATAGTCTCCTTCTTCTTTTCTTTTTTTCCTTCTTCTATTTTTTCCCCTCTTTTTGGCAAACATTCCTGTCAGCACACCTGCACAACCACACAAACATTTTCTTACTGCTGTTCCTGCTAACTGCTTGTTCGTGCCCAGCCGGGAGTTCCTCGCTATAAATCCTTGATGTAACCATGGCTACAATGCAACTGGCAATTACAAAATTTCTTCCATGTTAATGCTCCACTAATTATGTTTGAATGTGTTTTAATGGAGGAAAAGAGTTAGAGGTGAGAGCCGCTCCAGAAATGAGGACGGTGTGTGGGCTCGCTGCTTCCACCTGCCACGGTTCCTGGGCTCCGAAGACACTCAGAGGCCTCAAGTGGAGTTTGTGTGCTGATAGCTACGATTTCTTCATTTCGGGATCTTTATGCAAATTTGAGAGAGCACGAATGCTCTAACATTACGTGAAATGGACTTAAGGAAATAATTGTTAGTATTTATCATTGTGGGGTACTCAAATACTTGTTCAGATTTGGATAGGAAAGAAGTAAGCGTTACTAGCAAAATTATTATTGTTTTACCTAATTAACTAAAGAAAACATCTTGCACTCCACTACTTAACACAATGACTTGCACAGGGAACCTCATTTGGGTGCTCCAAACGCAGTTTAGATAGAGCCCAGGAGGAAAGAGTGGGCGTTTTCCACAGCAGGCAGGACCTTGGCTATCAGGGACTCTTCCCCAGCAGCTTTCTGCACAATGCAAGGAACAACATCTTTGTGGTAGCTTTCGTGTATGGACAGCAGCACCTATTTCATTTAGCTTTTTTTTTAAATTTTGATTGAGGGAGCCATTATGGGGCTAGCAAGAATCCTGTCACTAGAGAAATTCTCAGGAATCCATAAAGATGACCCTAGCTAAGAGCCTAAGCAATAGAGGAGAGGGTCCCCTGTAGTCAGACTATCTTAACTGTCACCATAGTATTTTTATTATATTCTGTCTATCTCTCCCACCCCGCCGTGTGTGTGTGTGTGTGTGTGTGTGTGTGTGTGTGTGTGTGTGCGTGTGTGTGTGTAGCTAAGATGACAACTTGAGGAATCTTTTAGCTTGGGTGTTCCAGGGATTGAAGTGAGTGTGCCAATCATATAGCAGCAATTCCCTTATTTTTTAAGACCTTTCACTGGCCTAGCACCAGAGAATAAACCGTAACTTCTGAAAATAAAAACCAGCCCCCAAAAATCTTTATGAAGATTGCCTGACTTTTAAAAATATTGAAAATGCAGTCATAAATTGCAATAAGCACATGGTTAAATTGCAATAGGCTTCTGTCTTTAGGATAAGGTCTCTGTTACCGACAAAATAACTGTAAACACATATTTTTTTGTAATACTTGTTAATAGCCAGAGCCTATGTTATGAAGAGTAAAGACTGAAATATCACCTAAAATATTTTATTTGTTTTAAAATTTTGTGGATTCTTTTCTATAGATGCATGTTATATAGTTATATATATTATATAGAAAATGCATTTATATCAAACATATGTTCATATGTTTCTTTACTTGCTGGGGAAAGGTCTCATTGTGTTGCCCAGACTAGCATCAAACTCTTCAGCTGTTCCAGCAACAGAGAATCAAGCTAATATGGATGAGAAGATCTTCAACAATATAGTGGCAAACTATATCGGCAAGCATCTCAAAAATGATTTTTATTCCAAAAATTCAAAGGTGGATTTATATACCCAAAAAGTAACCATAACACATCATAGAGGAAATTTAGCACTCAAACACGATGATATAGCGATAGATACAGAAAAAAATAATTGTTTTTAAGATGCAAGCTCTGTATTTTAGGAAGTTTCAGTCAGTTCCACTGCAGGAATGGACAAGCAATATTAATGATGTGTATGAAAACCTAAGAGATCACTTTAGTACTGAATGTGAAATGTTGAAGTGTTGTCTTGACAGTCTGGAAAAGACAAGGATATTGCTCTGAACTATAGGAAAGGCAAGAGAAAGATGAAATAAGAAAGTTGAGCCATGCATCCTAGAGAGTGACACAACTTTACCCAGAGAAACATTTGAAGAGCTCACTACAATGATACTACAACTACTAAGTAGTATAATTTCAGAATTCAAGATAATTCTATAATAATTAGCATCTTCTCTTACACACTATGAAGAGTATAGGAAGGGAAATATAAATGAAAATGGCATTTTCAATAACTTCAAAATGTGTAAAATAAGTTTAAGAAGATAACTATCTATGATGAAAAGTATAGACACAGTTGTAATCCAGAATCAGAGGAAGCAAGGTGAGGATACCTTACAGAGAAAAGATACCAAGATATGTGGTTAAACATAGAAAACAAATATGGGTTAATTTAGGTTGTGAGAGCTAGTTAATAGTAAGCCTGGGCTAATAGAACAAACAGTTTATAACTAATAGAAGCCTCTATGTGTTTCTTTGAGACTGAATGGCTATGGGACATTTTGTCCCAGTGGAACAAAAGCTTCAATCTAAAAATGGTGCAGAAATGTTTGGCAAAAATTCCACATAAAGCCTGAGAAACTTTAAAAAATGGATTCTAGAAAGTCAAGAACAGAGTCTAGTTCAGTTCCTTGATCGCTGTCTTTACTAGGCTCTGTTTGCTAGTGACAAGCAGAGATATAGCTCCTTTAAGAAAGGCATCCTGACTGAACATTAGCAGCAAAAACCTTGTAGCTCCTTCAAGAGGCCTTGCAACAAACACTTAAATAGTATTTATGCACAGCTGGCAGCAGGCTTCTTGATGGTAGCATGGACTTTAAAACTCCACAGAGATGTGGCAATAAACATGGCTCCTGCTGGTACTTCCAGCATGAAGCTAGACTCTCAGAAAACTATGGAATTTGGTGAAGCTAACAGCCAAAGCAGCATCCTTAATCTTAGCCATATCACTTAGCAGATTAAAGACTCGTGCTCAGAAAAAAAGATAGAAATATACAGTAAAGACAGATTTGGATTGGAAAAAAAAAAAACANACATGGGAGAGAAAAGAAAAAGGATAGAGAAAGTTCTTTAAAAAGACAGAGTATCTGAGTATGGTGGTGCAAGCCTTTAATCTCAACAACTGGAAAGCAGAGGCAGGCAGATCTCTGTTAGTTTGAAGTCAGTTTGGTCTATAGATTAAGATAAAAGACAGCCAAAGATACAGAGAGAACATCTTTGTCAAAAAACAATAAAAATAAAAAACAAAAGAAATAAAGTTTTAAAAGTCTAGTAAAGATGGATAATATACAGAGACTTTATATAATATAGATGTTATTGTGTTGTCTTTGAATTGTTTGACTGGTGAGGAGGGAGCAAAAGCTGCTGCTAAAAGACATTTGGTTATTTAAGTTGAAAGAGCTAGTTAATAATAAGCCTGAGGGGGCTGGAGAGATGGCTCAGTGGTTAAGAGCATTGCCTGCTCTTCCAGAGGTTCTGAGTTCAATTCCCAGCAACCACATGGTGGCTCACAACCATCTGAAATGAGGTCTGGTGCCTTCTTCTGGCCTGCAGACATACATACAGATAGACTATTGTATACATAATAAATAAATATAAAAAATAATAAGCCTGAGATAATAGGCCAAACAGTGAATAATTCATATGGAATTTAATAATTAAATTAATTTCAAGACTTTTAATGACCAAAGCAAATCCAAAAGAACAAAGCTTGATGCACACCAATTCCTGCTGTCAAAACATAATACAATGATAGAGTAACCATAAGGTCACTAGCTGCATAAGCATATACTAGTCTATGGAACTCAATAGAAAGCATAGAAATACCTCTGCGTATTTTTAACTGATTATTGATTTCTACCCAAATACATTATGGAGAAAGGACAGTCATCAATACATGGTGATGGGAAAACAGATTTACCAAGTACAGAGGAATGATGCCTGACCCATATTGCTCAAAGGCATAAACATCAAGTGAAGAGTCTTCAGAGACTTACATATAAGGTCATACACTATGCAAATGTGAGGGGAAAAGACAGAGAATATTCTAGAAATGGACTGTATAGGTTTAGTTTTCCTAAAAAAGATTTTAGGACTTAAATAATGTGAAGAGTATATATCAATAAAGGAATAGTCAGTATAGGTTTATTTTATTAAAATATATCAGTATAGGAACTGATACAAAGGCTAAACCTGCACCTATAAGTGATGTGGGAGACAAAATTAAAGAAAATAAAGTTGAGTACTAAGCAATTATAATCTTTATATTTGAGAAAAATGGGTACAGATCCCACTGAGTAGAAGTCCTGCTATGAACTGAAAACTGTGGGGAAAGGCTATAAACAAGTAATTGACATAAAACAAAACTGTAAGCTGATATCAAAGATGGCAAGTTTTATGTTTCATCCTAATAGATAAAATGGTCAGTAGTCAGGAGTTGTTTTAACTTTACAAATTAGAATGTAAAGAAATGAAAATGTAACACGGCTATTGAGAACATGTAACCTAGGTGTAGAATCATGGTTCTGGAGAAAACAATTATATATTTGAAAAGCAGATGCCAACAGAGATCAAGGATTTAAAGATGTTCTTATCTATTTGCCAAATTCAACTGTCTTGCTTCAGTAACTCACCCTGATCCACTAATGAGGACCTGGCTGCAAATGAAACAGTAGTAAATGCTCTAAGTGTCAGGAAAAGAAAAGAGAATCATTAAATACTAGTCATCAATTTTAAGGGGAAAATTTAATAATGTGTATAACAATAAAGGAATGTTTATGCTCAGTATTACAAAAGTAGTGTAGGAGTCACATGACATCAAAAAATCAGTTGAATGGAGCAACTAATTTGCATAATATAAAAACATTTTGACTATATAGCATAGGGTTTCAGGCTAATTGTCTGCAATACAGGCTATAAAACTGCTTTCATCCCTTTAACTATATCATTTTCAAGTTCTCTTGTTCTGTTGGAATATAAGTTATTTGATTAAAATGATAGTGACACCCTGTACTCTACATTGTATGGAGTACAAAGTTGGTTAACTACAGACGGGGCTTTGCATGAGCCCTGAAAGAAGATAACACTAAATATTGCTATTGTTGTCCCCAGATATTGGTATGGTGCTATGATTATTCTCCTCACTTCCAAGCTTACTACAATTTAATAAAATTTTGATAAGCCTCTGTGAAGAAAATATGTGTCTGTTTTTCAAAACTCAAGGTGGCCATTAACTACAGAAGTTACATGCACAGATTAAAAACAACCTATTTACCTGTTTTGCTAATAATTGTAATTTTATTACATATGATCACTTTGTCCTTTTATTTATTTGCTCTGCAAATAATTATCTAAGTATTAAGAAAAATTAAATGTGGGGACATATTAAAAACACTTGCTCCTTTTATTATTCTATTTATAACCTTTATTGATAGAAAATTAGAAAAAATAATGCACACTTTAAACCAATAGGTGTCAAAGAGTAAACAGGAGTTATAAATGAGAAATTAATTATATTCCATGGAGCTGGGTGGTGGTGGTGCATGCCTTTGACCCCTGCACTCAGGAGGCAGAGGCAGGTGGATCTCTGTGAGTTTGAGGCCAACCTGGTCAACAGGAGCTAGTTTCAGGACAGCCTCCAAAGCTGCAGAGAAAATCTATCTTAAAAATTATATTCCATGGAAAAATCAAGCAAAATATACTTAAAGAGATGTCTTTAAAAGCAGAAATCTGATTAGACAGTATATTGAGAAAATATATCAAGAATCTAAGTAATATGATTTTGTCTAAAACTACATTAGAATCAACAAAGCAAAATGTATCCATGTGTATAACAAAGTAATCAAAATATATTGTGATTAAGACTAAATTTCTGAATATATAGTAACAATATATTAATTTAATGCATTTTAACTTAGTCTTTTTTCATATATTATATCCTAACTACAGTTTCTCCATTCCCCTCTCATCCCAATCCTCCCTTCCACCTCACCTTTCCCCAGATCCACTCCTCCTCTGCTTCCCTTTAGAAAAGAGCAGGCCTCCCTGGAATATCAACAAAACATAGTGAGCAAACTATAATAAGACTATGCACAAACCATCATATCAAGGCTTGATTGTACAACTCAGTAGGAAGAAAAGGGTCCCAAGCACAGGCAAAAGAGTTAGAGCACTCCTGTTCCCACTGTTAGGAGCACCTTAAGAACACCAAGCTAAATAGCCATAAGGTATACACAGAGGACCTAGCTCAGACCCATGCAAGCTCCATGATTATTACTTCAGTCTCTGTGAGCTGCTATGAGCCCTGCTTAGTTGATACTGTGGGCCTGATTCTCCTGGTGTCCTCAATCTGTCTGGATTATACACCCCCCACCTTCCAGGAGTTCCCCAAGCTCCCCATGAGGTTTGGCTGTGAATCTCTGCATTTGCTCCCATCAGTTGCTGGATGATGTCTCTCTGATAATAATTGACATAGGCTCTAATATATGTGTGGTTTTGTTTCTTTTCTGAAGAGTTGAGTGAGATGGAAGAACGCCATTCTGTAATGATTACTTACATGCAATAGCCTATGGCTAGCTCTCTCACACAAATGTACCTTCAAAGGACCTAAAATGTGAGGTTGCAATACCTGACAATAGCAAAATCATACAAGACAAATGGGAGTTGGAAACAATGTATTTTTCAGTTGGAAACAATTTTTTTTTAATTATCCATGACATACTTCATTCATTCCCAGCCACCATACAGTTCAGAGAGTCACCAACCACTCAGTAGAAACAGAAGGAAGGAAGAATAAGACTTTGCATTGATCCTTAATTACAGAACAAACAATAAAATCCAACACTAGGCAGACAAATAGTCATGAATCTTGACCTCAGAACAAAAGCCACAGCTTGACCCTCTGAACATACAACAGTGACAGATATTGCCAAACACACTTGAGTTCTAGCTTATATGATTGACACCCAATAGCAGTGGCCTTGGCATATGGGTAAATGACACAGGTAAACTGTACCCATAGACTTTATGTTTCAAGTGACTCACACTGCTACTATAGTTTTGGCAATCATGGGATTTCATGGGGTTGTGTAGCTCCAAGGTTCAATATATTCCAGACCAAGCTGTGATAACTATGACTATCAAGGGATTGGGAAATTCAAAAGTGCTGTTGCAGCAGTAGTGGTCGATATAAGTGTTTTTCAGAAAATCTTCTCATAGATTCAGTCTTAGATAGTGAAACAAGGTATCAAACACTGGGCTAGGTTAGTTTTTCAGTAAGATAATACAGATATATAGCCACTAAGATGAAGAACTCTGAGAAAACATGATACTAGCAAATGGATTATAAACATTGACAGTAAATGATCATGAAAAGATGGAGGGAAACAAATTGTGTGATAAAAGATTAAAAATAGATGCTTTGGATGAAGCTTAGTAAATGTTAAGAACATATAGACTAGAGACACATGATACAACACACACAAAAGAATAGCTAGAGGGATAATCTCAGAGAAATTACTCAGGTTTAAACAAAAAACAATTTCATAAATAGCTGGGGCTGAACATTTCAATTACTAAATGAAAACCGTAAGAAAAACAACTCAAAGTAGAATTAATCTTGCAAAATAATATATCTATGAACTAGAATATTACATGAAAATATACAATCACGAAGGAAAAGGAATCAAAGAGTATGAAGGAAGCTTACAAGATTGATAGGAACAAATATGAGTCACTGTCAGGTAAGAAGTGTACTCATAACATATTCATTATATGCTAGAACAATGAAGATGTAGAAAACCCACTTAAAAAATAATAGCAAGCCGGGCGATGGTGGCGCACGCCTTTAATCCCAGCACTCGGGAGGCAGAGGCAGGTGGATCTCTGTGAGTTCGAGACCAGCCTGGTCTACAGAGCTAGTTCCAGGACAGGCTCCAAAGCCACAGAGAAACCCTGTCTCGAAAAACCAAATAATAATAATAATAATAATAATAATAATAATAATAATAATAATAGCAAAAAACTTTCTAAGCTGAGATTAAGACATAAATATCCAAGTACAGGAAAGTTAATACTTCCTGTCAGATTTGGTTCAGATAAGACCAAATAACACATTATGTTCAAACTGCCAAATATCCAAGAAATAGAGAATATTGTGTAAGGATCAAGAGAAAGCACACAAATAACATATAACAGTGTTCTGAAATGCTGAACAGCAAAACTGTAGCTACTTTACAGGAAGGTAAATTTAAAAATTTGAAAAACAATTATCAACAAAAAATAGTGTTCCTAGAAAAATCATTCCTGAAGCAAAGAAAGAAACAAAATAAAATCCTTGAAAAATTTAAGGCTCCTTGGTAAAGGTAAATCCATTATTCAATTAAAATACTTTCTATCATATAATGTGACATATGAATCACATATTTTTCATGAGAAGGTTAGCCTGTAAAACAAATTGCTTTTCACAACTTCAATAGTTTGATACAAAAATACATTTGAATGAGATATTCATGTTTAATTCATAAATGTAAGGGATCAAACTTATCATGTGATAAAGTTAATTATCCAGAAATAAGATATTAAGGGAAGAAAGAATCTACAAGGCAAATATTAAGTGACTAAAAAGAGAATATTTTAAGGCCTTCCCAAAAATTACTTTGGTTCTTGTAGTAGAAGGCTGCTTGTTCATTCCCAGCTGCCCAGACCCAAAATAATTACTCACAAACTATATTATTTAAGTCATTGCTTGGCTAATCACTTAAGCATATTGTGAGCGAGCTCTTATATCTTTGGTTAACCCATTTCTATTAGTTTATATTTTACCATGAGGATTGTGGCCTACTAGCAATGTACCAGCTGCCAGCTCATATCTTTCCCCTCTGGCAACTACATGGCGTCTTCTACCTCTACCTTCTTTCTCCCAGCATTCAGTTTAGTTTTCCCCACTTACCTCTATTCTGCCATGTGCAGGCACAACACAGTTTCTTTATTAACCAATGGTATTCACAGCATACAGAGGGGAATCACACATCAGGATGTCAGTGAGACAAATTCTCTGAAATGATTGGATAGTTGCATGGATCAAGACAAGCCCAAATGCACTTTGCAGGCATGATGCCCATTTGATATGAAGAAGGATGTCAACTGGAAGAATGATCGTGATGGATACTGCATGCAGATGGGAAACAAAAGAGCAGAAACAACTGCAGATAGATAAAACTGAGTTTGACTCAAAATTATAAAACCAGACAAATACAATCATTATGTAAGAAGGATGTTAATTTAATAAAAAGATATACTCATATTTAAACATTAAGAGAGCAAAATATATTAGTAACTCTAATGAGGCAGATATTGCTGTAATATAATATTTGGTGTTTTATTTCCTGTTTTCTCAACACAAAGACCATCTAGATAGCAAATAAATAAAGGACATATCTAAATGAAATTGAACCTACATCAAACTTTAGAGAATATCTCATTCAATAGAGTATAGATTCTTTTGTACGCAACATAGAATATTCTTCAGAAAAAGGTAGTTTAGATCACTATATAATGTTGAATGAATTGTATAAGTCAAATTTGTCACTTTTTTCCCTTCTAATGAGAAATCAAGAAGAAGAGGTGGCTAACAGAGGGCACAGGATCCTATACAACTGCAGGTGGGTAGCTGCCTGACGTAGGTGCTGGGGACTGCACTGTGTACCTCCGGAAAGGCATAATAAAGATGCAAGTTAAATCAAATTAATAGGGAGAAATTATAATACCTTAGAAATAGTAGCATCAGAGATAGAAGTTGAACAACAATCCAGTAAACCATTTTTTGTTTGTTTGTTTGTTTTTCGAGACAGGGTTTCTCTGTGGCTTCAGAGCGTGTCCTGGAACTAGCTCTGTAGACCAGGCTGGTCTCAAACTCACAGAGATCTGCCTGCCTCTGTCTCTCGAGTGCTGGGATTAAAGGCATGTGCCACCATTGCCCGGCCAGTAAACCATTTTTTAAAAAAGCTAGACAGACACAAACTAAGAAAAAAGAAAATAGGAACACAAAGAGAGAGGAAACCTTAACTGATTAATGATGCTAATAAACTGAATTGGAGGGATTGGGGTGAGAAAAAGAATTCTCACATCCACCACATCCCGTCATTGCTGATGAATCTTACCAAACTTGTTTAATATCTGAAGACAACTTTTATCAAGGTATATCTAAGAAGTTGAAGAGGAAGAACAGTTTGCAAGTTCATCCTATGATCCCAATATTTTCCCTGTTCTAAAACAAAACAAAATTACAACACAAAAGGGAACAGTATGCTAATATCTATTAGATATTACTACAAATTTCTGAAAAACTATACTAACAGACTGTCGACAATGGCACATTACGATTATTTACTATGATCCAATGATTTATCTTAGGCATGCAAGTGTGGTTTAACACTCATTGGCAATAGATAGGGACACTGGTGACTTCAATTGATAGATTAGCATTTGACAAAATACAATATCATTTCATGATAAAGATAACTCTACAAATTAATTCTAGAAACTATCTCAGTACAATAAAGACCATACATTGTAAGTCCAGAGAAAACATAATAGTGAATGGGAAAGTGTAGAATGCTTCCATTTAAGGACCAAAAAACTTACAGATGCTCATTTTTGCAACTTTCATTTAACTTAGTGTTAAAAATTTTAGTCATAAAAAGAATTCAAATAGATCCATGGTATAGTATAACAACCTGAGCCAAGAAAAGTATATATTCAAATGAAGTCTGCATATTAAAATAGTTGCACTGTTTTGTAGATAGTAGCTCTACTGACAATGATGAAATATAGAATTAGCATGCTTTTGTCAACAAATGAATGAGAGGAGTCTACACTACATAGATTCTAGGAAATGTTTTTTAGCCATGAGAAAGGTTAGTCTTATTTTGCCATTTGCACAGAAAGAATATACTAAATGAACTCGTTCTGTCCTGGAATGTAAAAAGTCAAAAAGCTGAGTCCATGTAATAATTTAGTAGATTAACTGTTAGCAATAGTTGCAATAACTAAGGGGAAAGAGACAAAGGGATATTGGTTAAACTACTCAGAATTATAAGGAATACGTTTAAAAGGTCTATTGTATACTCTTGCAACTATAACTAGTGAAGAAATATTTACTCTTGAAAATGCAAAAAATGGTTATTAAGCACTTTTACTAAAAACTGCTAGCTACGTGATTAATCTTTTAAATTTTGGTTAATTTTTAAAACATTATATGTATACTTTAAAACAAAATTAACACAAAACACAATTTAATTTATAAATATGAGGACAGATATGCAGTTTTAAATATGCATTATTAATGTTTAGGAAATCACACTTCCAAATATAACTTTCCCATTTTCTTATAACCTGGTATATTAATGTATTACAAATATAATGATAATTGTGCAAACCACACATAATATGTACTGAAAATTCCTTAGGTGCTTATCTATTCATCAGGTCCTATGGGAACTTAGTGAGGAATTAATCAGTATTATTCTTATTTTATAGAAGAAGAAACAAGGAGACCAGTTTTTTTTTTCAAAGTCACTTATTTGCAAATGACAGAATTGTGATTCAAGCCAGGTTTCTTAGCTATCAGAATGACTGATACAATCCATGGGCACTATTTGCTATGACTTTGGGCATTTGAATTCATATGAGAGGTTTTTATTTTAACTAAATGATTTTCTAATTATTTTTAATTAATAAATTCAAACATTAAATTGGTCATGTGAAAAGAAATCTTAGTAGATTTGGCTGCAATACAATAATTAACTGGTTCACTGATTTTAAATATGCATAAGGATTTAAAATAACTGAAGTGTTAACTCATTCAGTCTAATGCCAAATTTCACAGAAGAATTCCTTGATACTCTTGTTTTCAAAGTTAGGTAAAGTTTGAAGTTACATATGTTATACTAGTAAGTAATGTTATACTAGTAAGTAAAGTATGTTTGCTAGGGCTCAAACACTTTTCATACCTTGTCAAATATATTCTACTATAAGCTAACCATTACTAAACAAGTGAGTATCTTAGGGTAATTATGGAGGGTCATGGGAACTATAAATAAAAAATGATTTAGGTGCTAGAAAAATGGCTTCATGGTTAAGGGCGTTTTCTGCTTTTGCAGAGAACCAGCACTCAGGCTAAGTTCCCAGCACCACAAAGTGACTCTCAGCCATTTGTGACTTCAGTTCTGGAAGATTCAACATCTCTTTCTGGTCTCCATGGACATTGTATACATATGATATACAAGTAGAAAAATATACATACATAGCCCTTTTAAAAGTGAGTATGACTAAAGACATGTACCCCCATACCTGTTCTAGTAGTTCTCTCAAAGTTGGGGCAGGAGGATTGCAAATTCAAGGCTAGCTTGAAACAAGAAGTGAGAGTAGAGTTAGCCTGAACCATGTAACAAGTCCCCTCCATAAGAAAAAATGGTGTATACAAACTAAGATCTTTTTATATGCCATCACCTTTCATGGTTGGCATGCAGTGTTCAGTCAGCTGTTGTATCTCTACTGCATGTAACATGAAACTGAAGCAGGGGAAGCTGAGCCATAGTTCAGAGTTGTATTATCATTGTTAAAATGATACTTATAAATTGATAACTACATTTAGAGACACAATATCATTGTGCAAGTAATTTTTCTGTTCCATCTACATCTCTAACACAAAGGTTTCCATCAACAGTGTCAGGAGCAGTACCACTATTTAAAAATGAGAAAACCTAATCCTTAGTATATCAAAAACTATATAAATCTCTTAAAGAGAAAAAAATATAGTCAACGGGAAAGAGCTTAACACATCTAATTAATGTGCAGTTTTTCTATGTTTTGCTAGAAAAATCATATAGGCATGCCAATTTAATCACATGTTTTTATAGTTATTGGACCTTTATGAACATTCATTCATTATTTGACCACCATGTTTGATATTTGAGGTAAGCACTGGTTATACATGTTATATACTTTCCCTTTTTATTATAAAAAATTTTGAACTCAAAGAAATAATGTCTTAATAGTCTGCGAAATATGCCTTATGTATCTTGCTTGTTTTTCTCTGTATTTTTGAAAAGAAAAAGAGAGTAGGATCAGTTTTATCCCTCTTACTTTGAGGTGCGTACATTATTTACTCTCTGCTCCTCTTGTTTCAGACTCTGTCTCTTCACCAGACAAATGTGCGCCTTGCACATAGATATGTGAATCATTCCTCATTGCTATTAGATCGTATGAATAAGTTTTGTTTCCAAAAACTGCCATTAATCTCTTCTCTCGTGAGTCTGACTTTCTTGTCAGCTGCCTTCACTAAATAACTAAATCATCCAATGGAAATGGGCTGAAAGGCCATTACCATGGAGTCACGGGAGTATGAGGAAACAAGGCAAGATGCCCTCTTCTTAATGCCTGGACTTAAATCTGGTGTTTTGTATTTCTAGCTGACATTTCTTTCTAATACCCAAGACACTGAACATAAACAAAAATAAGTGTCCACTTTCTATGTAGCTATGGGATAAAAAGTAATATATAGCAAAGGTATTATTGCTTCATTCCCATGCACTTTTGAGAAACACTGAGAGAATTTTACAATGAATAGAATAAAGTACTGGGTAGCCTGTGATGCTAAGTTACCAGTGGTCAGAAGTGAAGTTGAGAAGGAAGGGAATCGAAAAATAGTTGAGATGCTGCACATTTATATAAAAATTAATCAGATGCACTTACTCCTGTTACTCCTATTTTTTATCTTTATTTCTCATTAACAAAATTTAAAATGCACACACACACACACACACACACGCACACACACATGCACACACATATCCACTGGTAACTTCAGGACAGGAAAACAATTACAAGTTTGCTCACAGCAGTGAACTCTGGATCCCAGCTGTGCCTTCAGCGGCATGAGCCAGCTCAATGATGCTAACATACCCCTGGATACCTTCCTCTTTTTATTTCATTCCACTCAGGGTCTTAAAGCTTAAACATTTGACACACTTAACCAGTGTTCTCCCCGTTTACACTCCAGATAACTGTACACTGAGTTTAGTGTGTAGGCACAACCTTCAGGCAAATAGTTTCTACTGTAATTATTCCTGCTAGCTGTCTGAATGCTGGGTGTTTTCCTGGTTGGGACAAAACTGTTTTGGTAAGAAGTTGACCACATCACAGTGCAGATCAAATGGCTGAGGTCAATGTCTTTGCAGATATAAGTTAATTTTGTACATATGAACTCAAATTTTAACAACACAGAGGATTGACCTGCAAAGTCAACAGAGGCTCCTGCTTGTTTTTAATTAAGTTTAATTACAATTTTAAGATCATGTAATGAAACCTTCTGCTTCTTGCCTCAATTTTCTCAAGGTTTACAAGCTCTTTAGTGCGATATCGGTTAATGGTGAAACCCACAACTGGAAAAAAAAACTGCCTAGGATAAGTAATGGTGGAGTCCATATTCCTAAGAAATACAGCCATGTGGTCCAGGTAACAGTTGTGAAGAGGCAAAGGAAAAAATAAAAGATCAAGAAAACAAGGAGCTGTGCGGTGAAATGATGCATTCTTGATATAACATTGGCATTACACCCATGAGCTCACAGCAACTGTGGGTATTTACGCAAGTCCTGCCTCTGATTGGAATCCTCCGCATTTTGTCATTGTGTAGGAGAGGCACACAAATATCCACCCATCCCTGAGGAAATATTGGCAATTTATGGTTGTGGGTAGTTTAGTGGTATTGCTGCTAATAAGTGGCCTGATCTTGGTTCAAAGCACAATCCCCCACCAATGTTTGGGCAAGAAACTGCAATTAAATTCAGTGGCCACAGACAAAAAAAAAAAAAAAAAGGAAAAAGAAAGAAAAGAAAAGAAGAAAGAAAAAAAACATATAGGTAGGAGATGGTACTGTTATAAGTGGGACAGGGAAAGAGGGATATGCATGAGAATGACTAAAATTCAGTACATAAATGTATGATACATAAATGTATAAAACAATAAAAATTTAAAACTT
Organism: Alexandromys fortis; assembly: GCF_014885135.2. Taxonomy (NCBI): domain Eukaryota; kingdom Metazoa; phylum Chordata; class Mammalia; order Rodentia; family Cricetidae; genus Alexandromys; species Alexandromys fortis. Next base: position 5,317,381 of record NW_026067905.1, on the reverse strand, counting down.
TGAAACAGAAGAGATAAATGAACAAACAAAGTATAAAAAGTTGTTGCTTATTTATTATTTTGGAAAAGAAAACAATTTAATAAATTTTCCCAAGTTTTCATAGCAACAAACTTGGTCTCAAACTACAACTTAGAGGATCATCTCCCTTCCTTTGAGGCATGTTAAAAGTCTCCATTTTAGAAAATGTGCAAAATGCATTATGCAAGTCAAATTCTTAGACAATCACACCTATTTTGTCATTCACAAAAACGTTGCAGTATATAGTTTTAGGATCCTATATATACTTACTCTATTCTCCAAACAATATTGCATTAATTTCACCACGATTCATTTATTGATCACTTAACTCCTTTATTGATTTGCTTTGTGCATGTGTATACACACACATACACACACACACACACACACACACACACACACACACACACCCTATCCCTAGTGAAGCTGCTTAGTGTAGTAACTTGTCCTTTGCAAACTCTCTTAACTCTTACTCTTCCATACCACATAGCTAACTTAAAGGATCTCAAAATGGTTTTGAAAAGAACAAGAAATGTAAAGGAAGAATATTATGGAGATTAAAGAGAAGTAGAATAGAGGAATAAGAGATGGTAATAGGTGAGATTGATAAAAAATTGTTGTGGACATTTATGAAAAAAAAATGTCACAGTGAAACCCATAGCTCTGTTCAATTAGTACATTCTAAATGTTTTTCTAAAGATCTCCTAATCAGAAATCCTTTAGATTTACAAAAACCAGAACATCTGATGACCTTTAGAAAACCACAGAATGTATGTCAAATAATAGACCAGTGAAGGATTAATGATTGCTTCAACATCCATTCATCTGTGGCCATAGTACACTTCCATAGTTTCATAGATAAGCCCTTGGCTTGTGGGTGTTTACCCAATATGGTCCACTTAGGGTAGGAGTCTAGCCTTTCATTGACAAATAGATAAATGTAATAAGATTCTGTTTTTACCTTTATCTTGTCTTTCGGCCAATTAGTTTCCATGGTGTGGTATCTGTCTGAGCCACTGTACTGTTATATGACAACTTTACTGACTTTCTGATCTATATTACTATTCTGTTGAGCTACATGCTGATGTCTGTGTTGTCTAAAGAAAGAATGACATGATATTTCTGCTATTTCTTTCTTCCTGAGATCCTCCTAGTTTTTCCTCTCCCACACCTCAGCACACACCATCCTGTCACAGGCTCTTTGTACAAGTTCTGACCCTGTGGTGAATTTGACCTGACTTCCAAATTTGTACTTTAAAAGTTTTCTCTAAACTCCCAAGATTTAGTATTGTTTGTACATTGAACACCCACTGAACCAATGCCATGTTCACACTGTGAAGGTCTTCAATTTGCAAGAGTCATCAACTTGAAAAAACATTGCAGTTACCTGGATACCTGGAGTGCTTCCCCAGAAAGCACAATTATGAAAGGGTCAATTTGCCCATAGAGGGCATGCCAGTTGAGTCTTTAGAATAAAGTTTTTCTTCGCACTCTTATCCATCTCTTAAGCTCTGCGTACCTCAACCCACACTTATAACAGACTCTAACAGGTGACTCAAGTCACAATCACTACATTACACACAAGCAACTGCATTCCACACACTATCATTAAAGAATGTTGTATTTATTTATTAGCTTTAGCATTTATTTATGTTTGTATTTATTTACTTCATGCAGTGCCTCCAGAGGCCAGAAGATGGTTTTGGCTGTTCTTGAACCAGAATTACAGGTGTTTGTGAACTGCCAATGTGGGTGTGGGTATTTAAATCTGGGTTTCTACAAGAGCTGAAAGCGTTCTCCTTACCTGATTGTGGGGGAATATTGTTTTCAGGTGTGTGACTTTTGTTTCTGCTGCATTTGTTTAACTCTGTAATCCTGTTATTGTGCCTGTCTAAAACACCTGATGGTCCTAATAAAGAGATGAACGAATAGATAGCAAGGCAATGATATACGGGACTGACAGGCAGAGAGTATAAATAGAAGGAAAACTTTGGGAAAGAAGAAAAAAGAGAACAAGGAGAGGAGGACATCAGGGTCCAGCCACTCTGCCACCCCCAGAGTAAGAGTGAAGAATGATTTACAGAAGTAAGAGAAATGTAAAATCCCACAGGCAAAAAGATAGTGGGGATAATTTAAGAAAAGTGGGCAGGAAATAAGCCAAGCTAAGGCCAGTAATTCATAAATAATAGTAAGCCTCCTTGTCTGTGAATTTTTTGGGGGGGGAGCTGGGTGGTGGGCTTCTCAAAAAAAAAAAACCATAAGACAGACAACACCTGATGAAACATCTCCCCAGGCCCTTAATTGTTTAAAGAAAGAATTTATTTATTCATTTATTTTTTACATTATTTTTTTATTTTTTGAAAAATTACCGCCTCCTCTCCGTTTCCCATTTTCCTCCCCCTCCTCCCATACATCTCCTCCTTCTCCCACTCCCCTACCCCTCTCCCCCTCCCCCCCACTCCATTCCCCCTCCCTCTCGAGAACGATGAGCAGTCCAGATTCCCTGCACTGCAGGAAGTCCAAGGTCCTCCCACTTCTATCCAGGACCAGGAAGGTGAGCATCCAAACAGGCTAGGCTCCCGCACAGCCAGTTCATGTATTAGGATCAAAACCTAGTGCCATTGTCCTTGGCTTGTCATCAGCCTTCATTGTCCGCCAAGTTCAGGGAGTCCGGTTTCATCAATGCTTATTCAGTCCCAGTCCCACTGGCCTTGATGGGCTCCCAATAGATCAGATCCACTGTCACAGCGGGTGGATGCACCCCTCGTGGACCTGACTTCCTTGCTCATGTTCTCCCTCTTTCTGCTCCTCATTTGGGTGTTACGAGCTTAGTCTGGTGCTCCAATTTTGGTGTCTGTCTCTATCTCGATCCATCGCCAGATGAAGGTTCTAAGGTGATATGTAAGATATTCATCAGTATGGCTATAGGATAGGGTCATCTCAGATTCCCTCTCCTCAGTTGCTCAAGGTACTAGCTGGGGACATCTCCCTGGACACCTGCGAGCCCCTCTAGAGTCAAGTCTCTTGCCAACCCTAAGATGGCACCTTTAATTAGGATATATATTTCTCTGTTCATAACAGCACTATTTGTAATAGCCAGAACCTGGAAACAACCTAGATGCCCTTCAATGGAAGAATAGATGAAGAAAGTGTGGAATATATACATATTAGAGTACTACTCAGCGGTAAAAAACAATGACTTCGCGAATTTTGCATGCAAATGGATGGAAATAGAAAACACTATCCTATGTGAGGTATCCCAGACCCAAAAAGATGAACATGGGATGTACTCACTCATAATTGGTTTCTAGCCATAAATAAAGGATATTGAGCATATAATTTATGATCCTAGAGAAGCTAAATAAGAAGGTGAACCCAAAGGAAAAAATATAGTCACCCACCTGGATATGGGAAGTAGACAAGATTGCCGGGCAAAAACTGGGAACTTGGGGTGAGGTGGCATGGGGCTAAGGGGAAATGGGGTGAGAAACGTGAGAAGGGGAGATTGGGGGGAGCTTGGGGGAATGGGATGGTTGGGATAAAGGAAGGGTGGACACAGGATCAGAGAAATATTTTTTACATTATTAACTAAAAAAATGTAGATTTTTTTAGGTCAGCATGAGTTTGTTACACATGTGGTCATCAACCTCACAGCTACTAGAAAAGTCTCGAAAACTGGTTCAAAAAGAAACTGTCGCATTCCTCTCAAGCTGCCCATGCTTCAATCTGTGAAATGGATGTGCACATCACAAGATCTGAAACTGTAGTTGTCATGAGAGCATTCTCATAGTTCAGATCATTTCAGAGGTTTGAAATACTAGCCATCAAATGGATATCCCTTATGAATATATGACTGTGTGCCTGACATATGTGCAGGTGTGTGTGTGTGTGTGTGTGTATGTGTTGTTGATGTTTACTTGCTTTTATGATCATGTGATCATGTTTTCGGCCTTGCTTCATTCCTCTTTAACTGCCCTTTTTTTCCTTTTTTAAATTCATCCAAATACCTTATATTACTATTGTATTTTGGGAGCATGTATTATTTTAAGTGTTATAATGTTTAATGCATAAAATGACTTCTCTTAAGCCTCCAAAGAGACTTTGGAATGAGACTTTTAAGTGACATCGGAGGTTCCGCTACACAGATAGAACTCCAGCCCTCAACTGCTTGAAAGCTTGGATGTGAAAGAGGAGTGATAGTTGGGAGTAAGTCAGATTTATTGAAGGGCCATCACTTTGAAAGATGAGAGGAAATTATGACCCCTAGTTCAAAATTAAGCATGCCCATCCTGCTTTGAGTCCCAGATAAGAATGATCAGATGAGAACATTTAAGTCTCTTGAGATGCTCCATTTGTGGACTGAGGGGATGTCTCAGGACATAGAGTGCTTTCCGCACAAGCACAAGGACCTTAATTTCGATCCCAAGCACTCACAAAAGTCCAGATATAGTGGCACCTAGTTATTACCATAGAACTGGGGAATAGTAACCAGCAGATCCCAGGGCTTGCTGCTTAGCCATTCTAACAAACATGGACTCTAAGAATGAGGAGTAGATTATTACAGCTTTCTTGAGAAACACCAATTGAGCAGTGACGGTCACCTTTACATAATTTGCGTCCTCTAATTAGCTTCTTAAAGACTGTCATTCTCTCAGAACCTCGAGTGTTAACACTGAGTTAGGCGGCACCACTCCAGCAATTGACGTGGTGATTTGGAATGAATTAGTATGTGATCAGTAAATTACAATACATTTGAAGTAAACTCTGAAGCCATCATAGCAATGAAGAACTCCCCATCTAAATTTAAATTGACTCACATTGTGGTCATATCTTCTCTAATAAAACTTGGAGACTGAATAACAGAAGTGTTACCTTGATCCATACAGAAGACAAGGGAGCATAAGAAGAAGAGAAGAACGCTGAGTTCTAGGTAGGGCTTCCTATGTGAATGTGTGTTACTCTGGGCAATGACTTTCACTTTCTTTTTGATGGTAGAAGAAGCAATGGCTCCCTTGATGCCAGAAGATTCCACTGAAGAAAAGCTTTTTTTTACAAATTCTGTAGACAAAACTAATCCACCATGAACCCCAAATCAAAATTCATTTTTTACAATTTGCAAGCTATGTTGCTGTAAGGCTTTACTTAATACCATGGTTTTTGATTCTGGAAATTCATCCCGAATGTGTGAGATTCATCTGAGGCATAGTTGGCTGTGTTAAATCAAATACAGAGGAGAGTTTTTTATTTTTTTTAAATCAATCCTTAAAAAGGATCATTGGAACTATTAATTTTTGAGCCATTTATTTATCCTTAAGTTTTATTTAGATAAAACTGCTGTTATATATATATATATATACTATATTTTAAACATATTATATTATATTTAGCATATGTAATATAAATGGCTAATTTTGTTTGAAAGTTACAGACATGCTTATAGTGCTTTATTCTTCTGCCTTCTCTTACTCTGTATCAAACTGCTCCTTCTTGCTTACAGTTCTTTTCCCAAGTCATTACTTGTGGGGTATGTTTTGTGAGCTATGTAGTTTAACCAAGGTAATCTCTGTAATTACTATATTGGAAATGTTCACTGGAGCCTAAAGGGAACATGTGCACACATACGTGTGTATGTATGTGTATATATGATTGATTCTATATGAATGTGTGATTTTGTGTGTACTTGACTGTCTCTCTCTGTGTATGTATCTGCATGAGATTGTTTTGTGTGTATTTATGTTATTGCGTGTGAGTGTGTGATAGTATGTGTTTGGTTTTATGTATATATAAAATTGTGAGAGTGTGTATGTGATTGTGTGTGTATGTGTGTTTGTGTGTGTGTGTGTATGTGTGGTATATGGCCTGTGATATGTATTGGTGAAGGGTAAATGTCAGTGTAAAGTGTAATCCAGTACTTCACCTGTTTGTGCTCTGTTTCAGATGTTTTGAGCCATGGTCACTTGGCTCCCTTGCTTCTGTCTAGTGAGTCTTGAGAAAAAGCTTCATACTTCAGATTACAAGGTGGAGCACACCAGCTCACTTCATGAAGGATGTGATATAGAAGACAGAAGGGACAGGAACAAGGATACTCTGCCTCTTTCTTCTAACCCTCCCTCCTGATACTCCATTCATCTCTGAGCTCACTGATAGACAGACTCATTACTGGAATTAGAGCTCTCATAATCCAGTCAACTCCCAAAAGCTTGTTAGCTGGAGACCAAATCGAACACATACCTTAGAGTGTTAGATTTAGATCATAATACCAACTGCTCAGGACAGAAAGAAGAATGGAGAAGCCCTTTCTGAGGTAGGGTTGCCTATGAGACTCATAAATGAGAATTTGTGAGAAACTGTAAATATAGAGATTTAATTTTGTTGATAAAAAATTTCCATCTCAGAGGCATCGTCAAGAAATGTAAACTGCTTTGTTCACATAGCGAGACTGGAAAACCATAAATGGTATCATACTATAAGAGCACCCACTGTGTACGCTGTAGATAAGACGATGCAAGCAAACCACTGCGAACAGCACCTTGTTCAGCCAGTGCATGGGTTATTGCCTACTAGACAACACGGACGGTGATGCAGTGCGAAGAATACCTCTGCGTGCTACATTTTGTCTTGCTTACAGTCACTTTACTGAGTTCAAGTACTAAACCAGACCTTAGAGATTTAGCCCATTTTTTTTAGCCCACACAATAAATCCTCCCCAACTCTTATTTTGAGCTAGAAGACATTAGCTTGACATCTCTACTGTATTTGGCTTCTAGTGAAAAAAAAAAAAGGATGCATACTCGTCAAGAGATGATGGAAATTCTTTTTTTCTCTGTGATTTGTCAGCCATTGCAATAACGGCATTAATTCTTGAGGCTGCTAAAATAACCTAAGATATATAGCAGGAAGTTTTGCACAGTAGAAACAGCCACATAATTTTAAAAGATAAACGTTCAGATTCAGTTATTTTTCCTTCCTTTTACATTTCTCATGTTCCTATGGTATAATTTGCTAATATTCAAGGTGATGTTCCAGTATGTGTAAAAGCACTTTTCCGTCTTTCTCCCCAAACACAGCTTCATCCAGTAAAGGTGAATTTGTGTCTCCCCTGGGATGTCAGGTAAAAGAGAGGTGAAAGGAGAAGTTGAAAGGCAAAGAGGAAGTTCACACTGTCAAGCTGTGTGATGTGTCTGAGTGTTACCCAGGGGACCGCCCACTACTACTGTCAGAAGCAATAAGATCATGAAGAGTGAGAAAGACAATTCAAAAGATTGGAAATTCCAAACCAAGTGGTAGAAATGAATGATAATATTTTACACAATCTGAAGAAGTTTTATTTCAAAGTGATTTTTTTCTTTCTGTAATAAATAGTTTCTCAGCTACTTACCATTTCTGGCTGGTTCAGTTACATGGCAATTGAAACAGAATTGGAAAGAAATGAGATTTTTGATGAAGTTTAATTCATGTTTTATATCTTTAAAGGGATATTTGTATGATAATATTTGGATGCAAATTACATATATGCTTTGCAATGGCCTATCTCACTACAGGCATTCCTAATCCTACACACATTGTGCACACACACACACACACACACACATGCATTCACAAGTTCAAATACACACATACACAATCTCCCACTTCTTTTTTGGTGACAATTTTCAGAAACAAATCAGTGTTGGAAGAACTGAACTTTTGGCATCATTTTAACATGATACTTCCTTCTAATACCCTTAAGTTGGCCATATGTATCTGCTTGGCATTATATATTGAACTAAGAACACTGAACGTTTTATGGACTCACTCTTGGAAAATTATGATGGTGTCCATCATTTCCCTGATACAAACAAAACTTAGCTTAAGGTCACAGAATGATAGAATTAGGAATAGGATCTTTTAACTTCCAATTTCAAGGCTAGAATTCATTGTACAAAACTAGATTTGGTGTAACAGATTTGAATGTCAAAATTATAAGAAATCGTCTATAACATTATTAAAGACATTTCTTGACACTGTGTTCTTAGATACATGACAGTGAATGTTACAGAGGGAGATTTGTATGTTATTTGTTTGTACCATTAAGAAAATGTATGTGCTGTCTCATATTTCAAAATATAACCAAACAACTAAACACTAAAAATAGTGTTTTGGGAAATTTTTTAAAAGCTTGGTGTGTGTATGTGTATATATGATGTGCTATTTGAGTGTATGTGTTTGTAATATGTGAAAATGTGTGTGTGTGATTTTGTGTGTGTGTGTGTGTGTGTGTTCTGGTACCTGAGCTGTAAATTTTCCTTGATGTTATAACCTATCTTTTAAGATATATGACATAAATCAATTTTAGTGAGTGTTAAAATTACTAAAATGCTGTTTTAAACAGCAGTACCAATGTTCCTGAAGCACACTTTGATGACAGCTTATCATCTTCTTACTGGATTTGCTTGGCTCACTTGCTGAAATATGAACCATAATCGTCTGTGTCTGTACACACTATTTTATTCCATTAATTTCTGAGTGTGCTGTCAACCACACTCTTTTAGTCACTCTAACTTTATATTAGTTTGTGAAATAAAAATGTGACTCCTTCACATATAACTTTCACTTTATTAAGCTTAATTTGGATAGATTAGGTTGGTAGCACCACCACATGGAATTTGGGAATTAGTTTATGTATAAAAATATTATATAAAATGTTTATATACAACTTATATAAAATAAATATAAAAATTTATGTTACATAAAATTAATATGTGTTACATAAAATAAATTTATATAATATTTACATATAAAGATCAGATAAGAATGTTTGATATAATTTTATCTATACAATATTATGGGGAAATTGATGCACTATTTTTTAATCTTTCCATTATGCACATATATATGCAGGTGTGTGTGTGTGTAAAATTTTTGGTGTCTAGGTATTATTGTTTATAACATGTCAGCCATGAATCCTCATTCATGGGATGATAACAATGTGCCAACCAAAAGGAATTTTGACTATCTCTGTGTAAATATAACATATGAATTGAACTATATAGGGTCTATGTTCTGATCCTCATTATTTATATTTGGTTTCTCTGTATAATTAGCTAAATTTATAAGTAAATATTTAGTATAGAATTATAAGTATGTTAGTCTAATTTTAAAATTAAAAACATCATTTTCTTTTTTCTATCAAAATAATATTATTTAGAAATAAAATATATTTATGACTTTATGCCATTTGAGCTTAGTTATATGAGGAGGCAGGACAATTCAAAGATCAATGCTGACCTCGGAATCATAGTCACCTACTACAGAAATACAGAAACTAGAGATCTCTCTCTCACACACACTCTCCCTCTGTTTCTTTCACAAAATCACACACCCCAAAAATTAAATAATAAGTATTTTGTTCTGCAAAGCAAAGTTGTATGCCTAAACTATTTCAAATTTGAATTTGGGTGTATCAGTATGAAAAGAATCTTTCTCTAAGGTGATTGAGTTGATGACAGACACTGGAATCATTTTCATGACCAGCATTCAGCCCTGGTCCTAGGAGCTGAGGGCACAGAGCTGGTAGGAGATGAGTGAGATGGACAGTTCTGCTTTTTCCCCTGGAGTGTGGCTTGTCAGGGTCATTCTGCAGCATCAATCAGCTGCTCCTCTGCACTCCGCTCATCCTTCCACTTCTACAGGACAGCAGTCCGGCCTTAATGTCTTGATGCAGGGAACATCATGGTGTGTGATGGTATTTAGAAACCATTGTCCTTGCATGCTTTTGCTGTGCAGTTCATCTATTAACAAAAGACTCCAATGGAAAATGTGGGCATGGGTAGAGGGAAAGTGCTGGGGTGTGTGAGCACTTTGTAGCAAATGAATTACATTTAAAGTCAATTTTTAGCTAATTCTTCCTGTGGTTATTAAAAGAGCTCCTGTTACATAGAGTCACAAACCAGATAATGAGTACTAGTGAGAGATTCACTTCTGGGCATATAGCATCACTTTTAGAGAAAATCACTCTTCAAGTCCATATACTAAGCTTGTGCTCACTAGTCCCTGCCAGGTTTAAAAAATATCACAGAAGAATGAAGAACTGTTGGGTTTATGCATCTTAAAGAGACCATAAATTGATCTCCTGTGGATAACAGTATTCTTAGTAGAGAATAAAAGCAAAAAACAAAAAAAAAATATAATGAAGAAACCCTTCACAGCCAACAATAGTGGATGCTTCTATTCACTTTTCACTCATTTGTAGGAGTCAGACTTATTTAGCCTCATAATAGATTTAATTAAGAGAAAATTCATAAAGTTCATCAAATAGCTGAAAATAAGCCTAATATACACATGTCAAAACATTTTTCTTTATATAACTTTTTCACTCTTATTTGAAATACATGACTTCCTCCATCCCCTTCTTTTTCACTGCCTCTTTTATTTTACCCTTTTCTTCTCTCTTTTTGGAAGGCCTTATTTCCACCAGAGGAACAAGCTGGATAAAATATTTCCCCCTTAAATGGAATTCTTAGAATAATATCTTTAGTAGCCTTTACCTGGAAAATCTTGCACTACTTTATTAATTTTAGCAGATATATAATGGCATCATCATCCACTGTAATTCTACCAGGATTACCTCAGAAAGAAGCCTTTGTTTTATCTACCTCATTCCA
>NW_026067905.1:5299579-5306634 GCF_014885135.2 Alexandromys fortis | reverse complement strand
ATATATATGCACATCTTCTCATCAACAAACCATTGGAGACATTGAAATTGGGCTTGATAACTAGCATCATTTTGTTCAGTGTCTTGGGATTCGCCATTATCTTCACCCCTTGGATATATTGTCTTTGTAGACAAGTTGATACGGGAAAGAGGGACTTCAGAGTTAACTCAGCAGTTTTTGCAAATAAATATATCTTGAGAGTGTGCTGTAAACCCCAAGAGATGACATTAGTCTAATGCTCTATTAGCAGGGCAAGAAAAAGCTGTCTTGTGCATTCCTGGGTAGACAGACTTATTCTGACTGGAGTTTCTCCCTAGAATTAAATTCTCTAAATTTCTTAATGCTCTTCAAATCTTTAAAGAAGTGATATAAAGAAGAGAGGCTGAAAATGTCAAGAACAGATTTTTTTTTCAGGGATATGGTGGTTTTAGAAAGTGAGAGGGAAACAAAACAATTACTTTAAACAGTATTAACGTGAAAGTCCAACACTTTGCAATTTAGACATGTGCACTAACTAATAACACTAGAAACTTGGCTCATTTACAAGTTCAAGGTTATTTTGTAATCTCCCTTTGATCATTGCAACATAATAGATAGATATATGACAGATAGATTGATAATAGATAGATAAATAGTTAGATAAATAGATAGATATGATAGAGACATAGAAGTCAATAGATGAGAGATAGATAGACTGATAGAAAGATAGATAGAAGACAGATACATATATGTATATATGCATATATATACATATATATATACAGGTAGAAAGATGATAGATGACAGGGAAAAAGATAGGTATAGATCAGAATATCACATTTAAGATGTTTAACTTCACATTTGCTTCTTACAGCACCAAGCTACTTCAAGAGGGTGATGGGCATTGAAGAGGCTCCTTGTGAAGTGGCTTGACCATTTAGCAAGAAACTCCTCTTGCCTAGACTGCTTGATAAACTGGACATGCAAAACCAGCAGAGAAATGACTGCTAAACTTGCATAAATGTGAGACAATGCTTAGGGGTTCCTGCTTCATGAAAGTATCTTGTAGATATTCTGCAGAACACACAAAAAATAGAATGTGATAGACAAATTGCCAGTAGAGGTGGAACTGTCTTTGAAATTTCCTGCTTTGTGGAAAAGTCTGCTGGATACTATGGGCATGTCGGCCAAATATGGATGCCCCAATGATACATAAGAACTTGGGATGACTGTGTAGGCAATGAGAAGTCTCAGTTAATTCTAGAGCTTTAGAAAGTCCTTACAATGAACTTATTGCTTATTTAGGTAATTTTATATCCTTCTGGAGTCATTGATGGAGTTGAAGAATAGATGTAGTTTTCCTTAGATATGATAAAAGATAAAGTAGACATAAATATTATAACTGTAATTCTTGCTTTATACCTGTTTTGTTATATGTAATTCTACTATGTTAAAGTTAAAGCCTTCCTTTTTGTTTAAACAGAAAAGGGGAAATGATGTGTTGCTTTTATTGGATAATGAATAAAGAACAGCTTTGAGCCTATAGCAGAGCATATCAGGGTGGGGTGGAGCAGAACTAGGCAGGAAGGACTGGACTGAATGCTGGGAGAAAAAAGATGAAGTCAGAGAGAAGCCATGGAGCCAACACTAGAGTCAGACATATCGAAACATTGCCGGTAAGCCACTATCATGTGGCAATACACAGATTCATAGAACGAGTCAAATTAATATGTAAGAGTTAGCCAATGAAAATCTAGAGCTAATGGGCCAAGCAGTGATTTAATTAATACAGTTTCTGTGTGATTATTTTGGGACTAAGCTAGCCAGGTGGCTGGGAACCAACAAGCAGCCTTCCACTATAATTTGTATCTATTTGCAAAAGGTAATATTTCTCTGATTTCTGTCTTAGCCCCTTTATCATTTGTATATAGGAAGGCTACTGAATTTTTTTGAGTTAATCTTGAATCCTGAGACATTACTGAAGTAATTTTCCAGCTGTATGAGTGTCCTGGTAGAGTTTCAAAAACACCAATGATAGCTTATGCTGGAGAAAATATGGAGTAAGTGGAACAATCATCCATTGCTGGTGAGAATGCAAACTTGTACAACCACTTTGGAAATCAGTATGGTGTTTTCTCAGAAAACTGGGAATCAACCTACCTCAGGATCCAGAAATACTGCTCTTGGTCATATACCCAAAAGATGTTCAGTCATAAAGGCATATATTCAACTATGTTCGTAGCAACATTATTTGTAATAGCAAGAAAGTGGAAACAACCTAAATGTCCCTCAACTGAAAAATGGGTAAAGAAAATGTAACACATTTACACATTAGAGTACTACTCAGCAGTAAGAAAAAAATGGCATCTTGAATTTTGCATGCAAATGAATGGAAATAGAAAACACCATCTTGAGTTAGGTAACCCAGACCCAAAAAGATGAATATGGTATGTAATATTCCCTCATAAGTGAATACTAGCTATAAACAGATTTGAGCCTATAGTTCATGATCCTAAAGAAGCTAAGTAACAAAGTAAACCCTAAGAAAAGCATATATAGATCCCCATAAAAAGTCAAAATTGACAAGATCTCCTGACAAAATTGGGAACTTAGGGGTGGAGGGAGAATAGAAGGTAGAAGGAGAAGGGGAGGGGTGAGGAGAACATGAGCTTATGGATAGTCAAGATGAAGTACAGAGATGAGAGCAAGAAAGGAGATATCTTGATTGAGAAAGCCATTATATGTTTAACAAGAAACCTGGCTCTAGAGAAATTTCTAGAATCCACAAGAATGACCCCAGTTAAAACCCTAAGCCATAGAGGAAAGGGTGCCAGAACTGGCCTTGCCCTGTAATCAGACTGATGAATGAATAAAATGTCACCATAGAACCTTCAACCAGCAACTAATGGAAAGAGAGGCAGAGAGTCACATCAGAGCACTGGAATGAGCTCCCAAAGTCCAGTTGAAAAATGGGAGGAGTAAGAATATGAGAAAAGTGGGGACACCCACTGAAACAGTCTACCTGAGCTAATAGGAGCTCACCAACTCCAGCCAGCCAGGGAAAGAACAAGCATAAAATGAAACTAGCCCCTCTGAATGTGCTTGACAGATGTATGGCTGGGGCAGACTGAGGGGCCACTGGAATTGGCATCAGGATTTATCCCTACTGCTTGTACTGGCTTTTTTTTTTTATATAGTAGAGAGGTGTTGTAATAATAGGGGTGGTGGGCCGCTTCCTGCCACCCGGCCGCCCGCATGGCTAGCTTTACCCGAAATAATTACATGGAAAATGTATTCTTTTAAACACTGTCTGGCCCATTAGTTTTAGCATTTTATTGGCTAGCTCTTACATATCGACCTAACCCATTTTTAATATCCCTGTAACACCACGAGGTGTCTTACTAGGGAAGATCTTAACCTGCGTCTGTGTCTGGTAGGAGAATCATGGCGACTCCTTGACTCAGCTTCTTTCTCCCAGCATTCTGTTCTGTTTACTCCATCTACCTAATTTTATGTCCTATTAAAAGGCCAAGGAAGTCTCTTTATTTAACTAATGAAATTAACAAAAAACAGAAGACTCTCCCCCATCATTTCCCCTTTTCTGTTTAAACAAAAAAGAAAGGCTTTTACTTTAACATAGTAAGATTACATATAACAAAACAGATATCAAGCAAGAATTACAGTTACAATATTTATATCTAATTTATTTTTTATTATAACCAAGGGAAACTATAATTATAATTAACATTTTTTAACTCCATCAAAGACTCCAGAAGGATATAATATAACATAAGCAAACAAGAAATCCAAAGCTCTAGAAATGACAGAATCATCTCGCTGCCTGTACAGTCACCCAAAGTTTCTCTGTACTGTTGGGGCATCCATCTTCAGCCTTTAGGCCCATAGTATCCAGCAGATATTTTCATGAAGCAGGAATTTTTTTAAAATTTATTTATTAAAGATTTCTGTCTCTTCCCCACAGCCGCCTCCCCTTTCCCTCCCCCTCCCCAAATCAAGTCCCCGTCCCCTCGTCAGCCCAAAGAGCAATCAGGGTTCCCTGCCCTGTGGGAAGTCCAAGGACCACCCACCTCCATCCAGGTCTAGTAAGGTGAGCATCCACGAAACTGCCTAGGCTCCCACGAAACCAATAGGTACAATAGGATCAAAAACCCATTGCCATTGTTCTTGAGGTCTCAGTAGTCCTCATTGTCCGCTATGTTCAGCTAGACCGGTTTTAACCCAGGCTTTTTCAGACCCAGGCCAGCTGACCTTGGTGAGTTCCTGATAGAACATCCCCATTGTCTCAGTGTGTGGGTGCACCCCTCGCGGTCCTAGGAGAACCCAAAGAAAATCATATAGGCATCCTCCTGAATATTAACCTTCATCAGGCGATGAAAGGAGACAGAGACAGAGACCCACATTGGAGCACCGGACTGAAATCTCAAGGTCCAAATCAGGAGCAGAAGGAGAGAGAGCACAAGCAAGGAACTGAAGCAGGAAATTTTAAAGACAGTTTAGTCATTTTCTGCTGTGTCTCGTAGACTCTTTTATGAAGCAGGAACCCCGAAAGACCATCTCACCTTTAAGCAAGTTTAGCAGTCCTCTCTCTGCGGGTTCTTTGTGTCCAGTTTATGCATCAGTCCAGGCAAGAGCAATTTCTTGCCCAAATGACTATCAAGCTCCATAAGGATCCTCTTCGATGCCCATCTTCCTCTTGAAGTAGCTGGTGCTGCCAGGAGCAGACGTATCTCATTGTCATGAAAAGCCCTAAGTTATTAAAACATTAAATGCCATATTCTGTAGTCTTTGAAAGCTATGAAGAATGTCTATCTTACTGAAATATATCTCTATATATCTAGAAAATCTAGCTAACATGACTACAAGCTTGACTATTATTGATGATTATCCATTAAAAACCTATATTTCCTAATTATACATTACATTTTAAAATGAACTACACAATCACAATACCTTAAATCAAGATCAGAATGACATATACATATAACAAAATTGACCTTAAAATCCCTACCAATGTAAATATTAATATCTATATCATATCCCTCTTTAAATGTAAAAGAACATTTATAAACAATATTTGGGAACATGAAAAAGGGGAAATGATGGCGGTGGGTCTTTATCTATCTGTTGCTTTCATTGGTTAAGTAATAAAGAAACTGCTTGGCCTCTGATAGGACAGAAAATTAGATAGGTGGAGTAGACAGAACAGGATGCTGGGAGAAAGAAGATGAATCAATGAGTCGCCATGATTTTCCCAATCTAGACAGACACAAGTTAAGATCTTTCCTGGTAAGCCAGCTTGTGATGTTACACAGATTATTAGAAATGGGTTAGATCAATATGTAAGAGCTAGCCAATAGAGGCTGGAACTAATGGGCCAGGCAGTGTTTAAAAGAATACAGTTTCCATGTAATTATTTTGGGTGTAAAGCTAGCCAGATGGTGGGATACAGCCCCACCATTCACCACAACAGAGAGGGCCTTTGACCTTCCCCAAAGCAATGTGCTTTGCCCTCTCTGAAGAGTGGGTGGGGGTGGGGTGTAATTGGAGGGAATGAGAGGAGGGGAGGAAGTGGGAACTTGGATTCAGTATATATAATTTAAAAAGATAGTTTGTTTTCTTTTTTAAAAATTAAAAATAAAAAAAACTGGTTAGCCTAATTAAAAAAAAAACATTAAAAAGAATACAACTTGATATCTATCCCTAAGTTCAAAAGATATCTCCAATGAAACCATTGAAAACAATTTTCTTCTTTTACACAATGGTAGTGTGCTGATGAGAGTAAGCCACACATGCAGACCCACTTTACTCTTACAAACTCTTAAGCTTCTTAGATTACAGAGTTTTCAAAACATGCAATTTATGGAACTTGTGCTCTATGCACCAGTGGTGATCTCTTCAAAATGACCACATCCCACCCAATTTGTTTTAGGCTTGGGTTTCTGTATATGTAATGAAAATTTTTATGAATCTGGAACACAAATTAGTTACATTGTGTGGTTCTTTTTACACATTTGCCATGTAGATAAATGAATAGAGCTCAGCACTGAAGAATACCTAGCAGTGACATTTGCTAGAACCATAATTACAGGGTACTTTCTTGGCCCTTTACTAAAGAGTATTTGAAAATTCAAAGGTTCAAGATGGGGATATCACTCAATTTGTATAGCGTTTGCAGAATAAGCATGAGGTCCTCAGTTCCACCAGTCAGATGCCATTTAAAAACTACACATATGTTCAGGATGCTGAGACATGAAGATCTTCAACCTGTCTAGTGAACTCACTAGTCCATCAAATCAGTGAGCTCCAATTCAGTGTACTTGGTCTCTAAAAACAGAGTGATAGATTGATTGAGAAAGACATGTGCTCTTACATCTAGCCTCTGCACATGGACACATGCATATATAGGTTCACATACACACAAAAATATGTACACTCCCCCCCCCCCAAAAAAGCATCTAAGGGTTTTAGAGACCTTACAATGATCAGTAAGAATTGTCATAGTGTGTTTGAAATGTTTGTTCTGTATGATGGAGGTTTAGTACACCAAGTTCTATCCCCTCCCCACCTCTGCAAGAAAAGTTGCTATCCAGACATAGACATATGAAAATAGACTATAATCACCTCTTACCCAATAATCACATTAGGGAGTAAAGGGAATTGATAGTGCTGTGTAGACTAATTTCTTAGTTATTGTATATAAATTGTGATTAATCTTGGGGTAATAGAAAGTAAAGAAGGAGAGCATGAATAGGAGAATAAATTGTAAGGACCAAAAAATATCATGAGCATGAAGGAACCATGGCTAAAGGTAGACTAAGGAGGGATAAATAGATACCATTGGAAAACAACCATCCTATCTTTCAGGAAACTGAAACATAGTGATCCTATAACCCAAGCAAGACTTGTATTCTCAGGGACCAGTAAAAGAAAAGAGTAGTCAGAGAAGGGGAAGTGATAAAACATACAAACAGAGACAGAGACAGAGAGGCATCTATAGATACATAGATAGATGAAAGAAATATAGCTAGATCTAGATACAGATATAGATAAAAACA
>NW_026067905.1:5287849-5299418 GCF_014885135.2 Alexandromys fortis | reverse complement strand
AGAAGAAGAACAAGAAGAAGAACAAGAAGAAGAAGAACAAGAACAAGAACAAGAAGAAGAACAAGAAGAACAAGAAGAAGAACAAGAAGAACAAGAAGAACAAGAACAAGAAGAAGAAGAAGAACAAGAAGAACAAGAAGAAGAACAAGAAGAAGAAGAAGAACAAGAAGAAGAAGAACAAGAACAAGAACAAGAAGAAGAACAAGAACAAGAAGAAGAAAAAGAACAAGAACAAGAAGAACAAGAAGAACAAGAACAAGAAGAAGAACAAGAAGAAGAACAAGAAGAAGAAGGTCAATCAAAGTGACCTTGGGTATCCAACATAAACTGTTTTACTTTAGAGGGATAGAAAGTGACTGGCTTGCTTAATGGCTCCCATCACGAAGCCTTCTGTATTTCTCATGCTATAGTCCCTCCCTAAAAGGTTCTCTATGATGGTCAATTCAATTTCTCCTTTGACTCCTAAATGATTGGAGTAGTGCTTCCAAACTGTTGAAATTTTGAAGAAATGAATTGTTCTATAAGTTTGATGTTTTTATAGGACTGATTTCCTTTCTTTGGAGTTCAACACAACACAGAAAGTGTGGTTTGTAAAATAAAAAAAAAACAGTGATTTTAATATCAGGGCAGTAAGAGGTGGCCTTCCTGTCTCTGCTAGAGAATGCAGAGCTTGTGAACAATTTCAATTTCTACACACTTAACTGTCTCATTAACGTTTACAGGAAAAGTTTTGTTTCCTAGCTAATTTCTCAAAGTTTATTTTCTACATTTGTTTTTAAGATTGGTGTTTATCATTATTATTCCTGTATATATGGTGTCTGCACGAATGAATGCTACCTGTACAAGGTTCTCTGCCAAGACCAGAATCTCACCACCAAGCTACTTTTTCTCTGTTTGCCATCACTTGCATTCTTTTACCTATGGTCATTTCTGATTGTCAGTTAATGTATTATCTGCTCAATGAAGATGTCTTTTTTTTTCTATGTTTTCAAACAACAGAGAAGGTATAGCTTAGCCCTTGGAATTGAGGAGCCAAGACACAGGTAATATGTTTGAGTTTTTTTTTAATAATGAGATAAGTAAACATGAGCCTTTTGTGGTATAACTTCCTCTATTCTGACCAAAGTGGAGTTTGGATTGATTCTGCAGAGTCCTGTTTCTAAACGCCAAAGGTTGGAAAAAAAAAAAATGCAGCCTAAGCAAATGATTTTCCTAATACCACAGAATTTATTCATCTAAATCTAGTATTATAAACAGGATAACTTGATACTTAATTCTGATAATGTACAGGAAGACACTTATTAATGGTATATCCTAATATTACACATATATATGAAATATATATATTTCTAAAATATTAAGGCAATCTTTCTAAGTGAATGAGGAGAAAATTTGAAACAACTATAGAGTGCAGTTATCAACCAGCAACATTCTATTTAGAAAAGACAGCACTCAGTCACAGAAAATGGGTCAGAGCTCATCTAAACTCTTGCTTGGTTTGATCATTTTCCCATTAGGGTCATAGTCAGAACAGTTTTATCAAGTTACAGTAAAGACATTCTCCAATAAATCTTCTTTAAACCATATGTTTCATGACACAGAATATGCAGTGGAGACTTTGCCCACAAATAGGAGCATCCCAGAGACTCCTGATGAACCAACAATGTGCTTTACCTTACAGAAAGTTCTGGAAATGATTAGAATGGCCTGAGGGAACTTTAAAGTGAACATTTTGGTAGGTGTATTCATCCTCTAATCTGCTGCTTTTTTCTCATTTTTATTAAATTAGATAATGATATAATTATTAGAAGATTTGAAATGTTTCCTGCATATTTTTGTGCCAAGATCTTTTTGTTCATGAAATATCATATTTGTTCACCCTGTAACATCACAAAATAAAACTTCCTATTTCCCATTAAGATATGCTTGCAATAGAATGGTAATTCAATGAAATTTTGTACTGTGGTGTTTTATTAATAAGAGTTATTTTTTCTTTTAGATTTTAAAGAAAGCATTTTTTTCTGAGATCTGAGTAATTTCAGGGCAAAAATTATGTATGTTACCAATAGCTTGACAGTATCTGAACAAAGTTAGTTCCTGGTAAATTTTGGGGTGTAACTGTCTTGGACTATAGTGTAAATTGCCTTTATCTAAGAGCTTATAATTTGATTTTTATTGGTCCATACTTTTTATTCATTACTTCAAATTCTATTTAAGTGAATTGAACATGGAGGGACCACTGCTAGATGACTATGTGGATTATTATTTCCTTGGTTAATGCATAAGAACTTAGTATTTATGTTTTGACAGAGAATCATATTGTTCTTTAGGAACACTAAAAATATGTCTTGTGCAATTTTTCAAGCCATCTTGGCAAATGTTTTCCTTTTTCCAACCAACAAAGTCAACATGACTATCTCATCCATTCCTATCATCTTTGCTATTTGCATTTTAATAAAGACAGTGGTGAACTGGGGTGTTTAGCTAGTCTTCTCAAATTTCAGTCATACACTGGGTTGTCATAGGCCTTCCTTACTTCCTCGTTTCAAATGGGCCTAGATGTGGTTTCTTTTCAGATTTGGGTATATGAATCTATTCTGTTTTCATGTATTCATTAGTGGCCCAAATAGTAGGGAATGTTTAGAGAAATCATCTTCAGAAGAAGATTAAGCTTAGTAAGTGCAAACAGTGAGCATTTCACCTAGCCAGGGATTGAACTAGTGACAAAGCAGCCTCCTCCAAACTTCCTGGGATACTTGCTCAGCTGAGAGTAAATTCCCTGGATGGAGAAAATGTGGTATGGCATAGCAAGCAATCCCACCTTAAAGTTCCCAGCTTGATTTCATACCCTGACTTTGCTCAATGAGGAACTCTGGCCTGGAAATGTAAAATGAAATAAACTTTTTCATTACCTAATACAAGACAAAATGGAACAGACTTGCTTTCCTGGCTTCACAGGGTTCAAATACAAACATGCAGATGACAGTTGACATGCTGTTATAATAATAACATGCCTGTGAAGGTTACACTCTCACCTGCATTCTTGTCAGAATAATGTCAGAGTCCTATCAAACTTCTGATCAGAAATTTCTGGGCATTGTCCTTGTACAAGAGAGCTCTTTTGCAAAGCTAATGCTTCTACTACACAAAAGCAAACAAATAATTTTATCTTTGCAATAAATTGGATCCAAAAGTAACCGGCCACTGTTTTTAATACATTCTTGGACTCTTCGAGATTGACTCATTGTAAAAGAATTTACTTCTATAACTTTTTATGAAAACATATGCAAAGAATTAGATACATGTGGAGGGAGATGCAAAGGAAGAAAAATCTTTTTCACTGATTTTTAAGAATACACATTCTACCAGGGCAGTTCAAACTTTATAGTGAGAATAGAAAAAATATAAAATCAACAATTCTATTAAATATATATAAAATATTTGTATGCATATGAAAATGAATCTTATGAAGTGTAATCTTATTTATTGAAGGCAATAACCTCTATGTATGTGGTGTTATTTTCCCAAGAATGGGGAACTTACTCTCTGCTGTGACACAGTGGTCTTTTATCCTGTCCCTTGTATTATTTTAATAAAATGCTGATTGGCCAGTGGCCAGGCAAGAAGTATAGGTGTGGCAACCAGCACAAGAGATTTATGGGAAGAGGAAAGACTTGGTCTGTGGTCATTATCCAAACACAGAGGATACCAAATACAGAGGAAGAAAGATGAGAATACCTCACAGATGAAAGGTATCAAGCTACATGCCTAACACAGACAAGAATTATGGGCTAATATAAGTTATAAGAGTTAATAAGAAGCCTGATCTAATAGGCCAATCTGTTTATAATTGATGTAGAACTCTGTGTGGGTTTTTTGGGGCTGAACAGCTGCAGGACAGAAAAACTGCTCAGGCAAAACAGAAAAACCTGTCAACAACTCTTAGATGGAAACACACGTCTCACTCTTGCAGTTTCCCCATGTTCTGGGATGATCTAGTCATAGCATACTGCTGGGAATGGGGTTGGGAAGGCTCCTTAGACGTTCTTATCCATTTCTCTTTTTAAATAGTTTGGGCATTTTAAGATTCCTGGAACTCTCTTTCTATACTAGGCTGGCCTTGAATTCACAGAAATGCACCCATCACTGTCTCGCAAGTGCTGGGAATAAAGACATATCATACAACCACCTGGCTCATGCATTCCTTCTCAAGTATACTTTGACATGTATTCATAGAAATCACTGTAGTCAGCAATAAAAGATCCCATTGGGAAAATATTCTCACTCTTCACTTTAGTTTTTTTTTTTTTTTAATAGCTGCATTGGGAAAGATTTCTTCTTTCCTCCGAGGGTTTTATACCAACTATTGTATGATAGCAGTTTGCATTTAGCTTTATTGTGTATGCCCCATACTATGTTTTTCCATCTATACTTGGGGCTGAGCAAAAAGAATTATTAATAGCTGTAGTCATTAAAAGAATAGACTAAAAAGGTATCAAAGACTCAGTTATCCCTATAAATTTTGTTTACTTTGAGGTTTGTGTTGGTTGGCTCATCAGCATTCTAGATGTTACTTTTAATGTGACATGTGACAAGTATTGATAGTATTCTCTAACACTTTAGGGATTTTATGTTTTAAATAGACTTATGTCTAACAACATATTATGATGCAGATTCAATACATTTGTGAGTAAAATTTTCAATCCCTGTGAACACACCTGAAATTTGTAAGTTATAATGAAGAAAAAGCTGCACTAGAGTCTGCATCAGGAATATCCACTGAAAACTCACTGGTGTAGTCTTGGTTTCTATTGAAATAATGTTCAAAGCTGGGAGGTCCACACTTTTATCGGATCATGAAAACTCTGACACTCATCTTTAGGTTAATATGTTGATGGTTTAATATAGCCAAATGGGCTCTTAGCAGATTTATAACCATAAAAAAGATTCATGGCATAGCTAGAGAAATTAGGTTGCTGGAAGCATTTCTTTGAAGGAGGCTTGTTGTCTGAGTCCCTTACCCTCTTTCCTGCTTCCCAGTTGCCCACAAGTACCTGCCTAACTCCATGAATGTTTCTGCCAGCATGCCTTGTCTTACCTCAGGTCCAGAGGCCATGGGACTGACAGGTCATGGACCACAACCTCTGAAACAATGAATCAACTTAGCCTTCTGTTAGTTGTTCTTCTCAGATATTTTATAACACAATAAAAAGATGAGTAGTACACTTTGTTACTCTCATGTTTTCACACTTAAATTCATGGTCACTTGTCCTGGTGGCTCTATGGTGGGATGGTCCTAGGCTTTGTGGCCAATCACAAATAGTAGAAAAAGACAGTAGTAGCCCAGATGCCAAGACTAGAAGAGTAAGAGACAATAGTCCAAGTATCTACTTCAAAGACAAAATGACCTAACTTTCTTTCTTTAGTTCTCAACTCCTAAAGGAGACATAGCTTCCAATATTACCAAAGGCTGTTAAACAGAGCTAGTAGCATAGGACCCATGAGAAACAATTATCACCCAGTCCTTACAAATCTAATTCAGTAACAAACCTTCTGTTGTGAGGAAAGTTCCCTGTCTTCCACGGTCTACCCTTGCCTTCACACTGTGTACTGATCACTACCACAAAACTTGAAAACATAAAAGTTTAAATTCTGTTGTTTTGACATGACAGGAAAGATCATTGCTCTTTCAAAGACCACACCTCATTTTATTGCTTTTAATTTATTTTTTCTTAACCATGTGCTTGGGACTAAACAAGTTAAAATATTAAGAGTGCATCACTATAATTTTTTTTTCTGCTTATAAAGGGAGAAAACCATTTTTGTTAGTAAATATATGCTAAATTTTAGTGAAGTGGTATGATATATTGGTCATGAACACTTTATTGTCATAATGAGTATGTAACATGTGGAAGTCTGGCAATCTCTGGAGGGTATATTTAAAGAAACACTAGCTAAGACTTATTGCAATGTGACAATGGATTTCTATACTGAAAGATTAATTGCCACATTACTGAGGATATGAACTGGGATATAAAAAAGACCAAGTAGCTTGAAAAAGCTCCTGTGACCTCACAGCCAAACTAGGTCTCTAACAACATGTCAAAACTGGAAATGTTGAGATGAAATGGTGACCTACCACCAATCAGAAAAGCAATACAGAGACTGACTACTGGTTCTGGGGAGAAACTACATTACATTTCCTTAGCCATTTGCTATTTCTTTGCCCTTATTTCTCAGTTGAGATTCTCCCAAACACATTTTCTATAACTTGTGCTAACTGTATTTTTAAATAAAGCCATACAACCTTTACTTAAAATCTACATATAGACACAGTTTTTATCCAATTGTCAGAGTTTACCTCATATTTACAGATGAATAGTGCTCTGTTTGTAAATGAAATATGTATTATTTGTGGTGTTGGTCCATTTTTGGGTAGAGAACTGAGGTATAAAATAGTATCTGAAGTTATAAGAGAGGAAGCACACGGCTAACTTTCTTACAGATCTCCTTGATCTTGGGTGAAGGGGTGAGGGGATGAGTGGGTGAGGGAAGAGAGAATGAGGGGTAAAGGGTGCTCTGATTTATGATTTCTATCTCATGTAAATAATTTCCCAAAATCCCACCTCTAAACTTCATAGAATAAGTTTCTGCATTTTTTAAATATTTTCCAATGAAGATTAGATGTCAATACGTTAAGTTTTGAGAGCATTTAAGTCACATTCAAGCCACAACACATGTACACACATGTAGACATGTATTTAGTACTTCAAGTGAACAATCAACTCTGTAATTATTGAATTATTTTCATGATTGATTTAAAATAGTTCTAATAATCAAAAACTTCTAACATTTGGGACGTAAGGTATGTTAAGTTTTGACAAAGAATATGTTATCACCAGGTAGTCAATATTCAAAAACCTACCTGATTAAAATGACTGTTTATTTACTAAGACAACTGTTCATTATTTCATTCTTATGTTACAGGATTAGAACAATTTACAGAAAAAGGATACAGCATATACTGAGAGCCTGAGGCAGGAAAATGCATGTCTGAAGGCCTGGGGGTAATGAGAGTGGTGTATAGTAACAAGACGAGTATGGTGTTATTGAAACACAATCCAAGAATGGAGTGCTTGTGAGAAAATGGCAAGAAAAAAAAAAAAACTTCAGTGACTTCAGTTTCTTCAAAACAGAATTTTTCTTGGGATGAGCTTTCACACTTCTCACAGATGTAGCAGATAGGGGTGGGTTTACTTTAGGTGATGTGCCTTTATGGAAAAACATGGTTTTGCTATGTGCTGTTTCTCTCTGTAATTATAAACTGTCTCTGAATGACTCTTCTGAACACTCAAAATATAAATTCTCTAATTTTTTGAATAAAGTTGGCTATTGCATCAGACATTAGTCCATCTCATTTGTAGGACCTACTCTCTCAGGTTCACCTCACCAACTAGAATGGTAAATATAGTGCCAGCTAAGAGTGGTGAGTTTCGGAACCTTTGATCTTTTGAAGATACAGGAAGGTCTGTTTTTTTTTTTTTTTAAGAGAATCTTTAAGCAGACTAGTATATGGAAATCAGATGAGGAAATATTTGGTCAAGTTTACACTATCTATAGAGAAATGGTCAGGGAGCTTAGTGTGTCGAAGAGTTCAGACTTCCAAAGGATATAGCAAGTGCTATGACAACTACAGGGCCTTTGTATGGAGTGGAGAAGCTATTGAATGTAAGCAATAGGCACGAAGACAAAGGATGGATAGTATAGCAGGTTGAAAGCCTAATGGAGGTACTGGAAAGTTAGTTCAATCAGTAAAGCACTTGTTTGTTGTAAAACAATCTTTTTGTACCTTGCGTATGACTCTCATGGAATTAATAGAGAGATGGAATACGAATAGCTAGACAGGAAGAGGTTAAGCTGGGTTTGCAAACAGGGAGAAAGTTTTCCTGGATGAAAAAGGGTAGGGTCACCAGTGACAAAGAGGAAGGAGGACATGTACAAGATGAAGTAATAAGTCATGAGTGAAGTGGTAGAAAAAATTAATAAGCATTGGCTTCATTATGTAATAATAGCTAGTTAGAAACAAGCCTAAGCTATTAGCCAAGCATTTATAATTAATAATGAGTCTCTTTGACGTCATTTGGAAGCTGACTGGCCGGATAGAAAATGACACACAATGTCCAGGTCATGCATAGCCACATAAAACCAGAAAAATCTTAAGAAACATCTCTACACATACCACACACACACACTCACACACACACACACACACACACACACTAGAACTGGATATGGCTTTCTCGTCTCACAATCTCATGCCAAGTACAATATAGAGATGCATCTCTCCAAAAATAGCCTGCTCGATGGAGCTAACCATCAGTACATGTGTAGCATCATATACTAAGCTGAGATAGCAGTTTAAGATTTCTGTCATATGATCAAAAATGTCCATCAGATATTCTAGACCTTTATGCCAAAATGGATGGCCCAACATTGCAGAAAAAAAATTGGGTGTCAGCCCAGGCAGCCAGAGGACCCTGTCATTAGGTAATATTGCACCCTTCTTGGGTCTTTGGTGAAATTCAAGACTAAATAGTTAATTTTATAGTTTTTCTTAGTTATGATAAAAAGTAAATTAAGTATAAAATTTTAGACTCACAAAGGTAAGATTGATAAAATTACTTTCTCTAAATTTGCCTAATAAAATGGATTAGATACTGAAATTCTAATTGTTAGTTGATAACTGTTTTCTAAATATAATACTATTTTGTTAATATTAAAATATTCCAGTTTAATTAGACAAAAGGAGGAAATGTTGTGAAACAATCTTTTTGCATACTATGAAGATTTGTTTCTTTCATTGGTTTAATAAACAGCTAAAGTGTCAATATCTAGGCAGAAAGAGGTTAGGGGGGACTTGACAGGGAGTGAACTCTCTGGAATGAAGAAGGGCAGGTCACCAGCCAGATACAAAAGAAGCAGGATATGTGTAATATGGGGTAATAAGCCATGAGCCATGTGAGCAACTAAATCAATAGAAATAGGTTCGTTTAAATTATAAGTACAGTGCTAGTTAGAATCAAACCTAAAATGTCTGTCAAGCATTTAAAATTAATAATGTCTCTCTGTCTGGCTGGCTGCCAGGAGAGTATACTGCCTACACTTGTTCCAAAAGTGTCAAAACTTTAGTTCATTTCCTTAGAAGTCATGTGAAGTCAGATATGGAGGCACAAATCTATAATCACAACTTCCTATGGAGTTATGGAGATAGAGACAAAAACTTCCCTGGAAATTCAGTGCTTGCAAGCACATACACAATATCAATCAAGACACTCTGTCTCAAACAATGTGGATTGTGAACACTGTTTTCAAAGCCTGACTTTTTGACATCCACTTATACACTTTGGTACCCAAACTTACACATGAATGTACACACATGTGTATGTGCACATATTCATACAGTCCACTCCCCAAGATTCTATATAAAAAGTGAACATTGAAGACATACAATGAAAGAAAGGAGGAAGAAACACTATTAGAATAAGAATCATAGCACCTTGTCAATCAAAATACATTAAGGTTTCAGTCTTAGAAACTGATGGTAAATTATATTCCAAATATATGTGGCAAACACATTATGATATACATAGGTGTAGAAAACTGGGATTTTCTCTACATACCATTATGTATTTGAGGTGTCTGAGAAAGACGTCTACACAGGATATAAGAAGAGACTGAAGATTGTCTTAGTGATCAACAGCCCATGAAAGAAAGAAATTATTTTATTTTATACACCACAGTCCATCATTGGTGGAAACCTAGACAGGAAGTCAAATCAGGAACCTAGAGGCAGGGACTGATCTACAGACCAGGAAGAAATGTTGCTTACTGATTTGCTCCTTATGGCTTGAATCAAACTACTTTCTTACATCATATGAAATCACCAGTTACAATAACATAGTTGGTCCTTTCCAATCATCAATCAATAAAATTATTCACATGCTTGTAGAAGGGCCATTTTGATGGAGCCATTTGCTCAACAAAGGTTTCCACTTCTCAGAATGCTCCGGATTGTATCAAGTTAACAATGAGTTAACCAACCAAGGATGCCTCACTTGAAAAGTATTAACTTAAAGATTGTTATTAGCTTTATGCTATCATAAGGAGTTTGTGTATGCTTCACCTCTATTCTTTAGTCTTTGTGTCTGCTTTTTAATTAAAATGTGCACATGTCTCCATAAATTAATACATAAAGTTTAAATATAAAAATTTCAATGTTTAATACAGTGTTAAGAGAAAGATAAATGACAGCAAGTTGTAATAATATACTCAGAAAGCCAAACATAGATGATCTGTTGTGTTCAATTCATCTTTGAAATGTCCAACTGTTGTGAAGAGCTGCATCCCACCACCGGGCTCCCACACGGCTAACTTTATACCTGAAATAACAACACGCAAATTGTATTCTTTTAAACATTGCTTGGTCCATTAGCTCTAGCCTCTTATTGGCTAACTCACACATCTTGATTAACCCATTTCTAATGAGTGTAGCAACATGAAGTGGTGTCTTACCGGGAATATTCTTAACCTGCATCCATCTCGGAGAGGAGAGCTATGGCAACTGGCTCACTTCCCTTCTTCCCAGCATTCTGTTTGGTCTACTCTACCTATCTAAATTCTGCCTTATCTGGCCAAGCAGCTTTCTTTATTAGTTAACCAATGAAAGCAACAGATAGACAGATGACCCTCCTCCATCATCCAACCTCAAGGAAATTTATAAAACATAACAGGGCTACAGAATATAAGTTTGGGAAACTGAGCCAGACTTGATAATTTTTAAATGAGCATGTCAGATTTGTCTTAAGTTTTATTTCAGAGTTAGAAAGTATTCTAATGGAATTTGAAGGATTTTTTTCCATGTTAACAATGTCAAAATAAACAATTTATAAAAAAAACATATTATTAAAATTGACTAATTACTTCTTTCTAAATTTACCATAAACACTCAAGCATTTAGTTCTCTTAATTCACCTTGACTTCTAAACATGACACTTAGATTTCTTGTGGTTTTGTCCCAGTCTTAGTGAAGAGCCCTATAGTCAAAGGCAGGATGGTAGAATCAATTGGTAGTGTTAATTTTTCCCTCCCTTCTTATTTTCTGTTAATACACTAAACTTGTGTGTTCCTTTCTGAAATGATTTTCACAAATCCAAAATTACTCTTAAACATTTATATTTAAGAATCTCATGGTTCACTCACTTTAACAAATTGCACAGGATTCTGAGGAAGAATTCATATTAAGTAATTATTGATATTACCATTTTGATTGGTGATTTTATCCTTTTTAATAACTGTCTCTCTCTATATATAATCAGAAAAAATCATTATTGAAAATGTTGGGAAATATTTGTAACATTAAAAAATGAAATGTATCATACATATCATCTATACTTTAGACATTATTTAAAATTATGGAAAATATATGTATTCATATAATTTTTTTTATTTTTTTATTGAGAATAAGAAAAAAAAAAGTTTCCGCCTCCTCCCAGCCTCCCATTTCCCTCCC
>NW_026067905.1:5283551-5287789 GCF_014885135.2 Alexandromys fortis | reverse complement strand
AAGCATGGGATAAAACCGGACTCTCTGATCATGGCGAACAATGAGGACTGATGAGAAGCCAAGGTCAATGGCAAGGGGTTCTGATCCTACTTCATGTTCCGGCTTGGTGGGAGCCTAGCCAGTTTGGATGTTCACCTTCCTAGACATGGACGGAGGGGGGAGGACCTTGGTATTCATACAATTTTAAAAGTATAATAACTATGAGAATTTTTGAGAAAAATCTTTATGTAACAAGTACCTGGAGGCCAATATAACAAATAATTTAAAACCTGGAAATTAATTTGTGTCTTCAGTACCTGATGCTAACACAGCTGCAGGAACCTTGTAATTTAAAGCTACATTTTATAAAACCTTACTAGCAAAAATCAATAGAAAGCTTTAGTGGGGAGAATGTGTATAATAGTAACAAGGAGAAAGGTTAGTGTAGGAGTTAATGGTTCCACCAGGAATAAAACAGAGTTAAAATGTGAAGGAAAGGTCTCCCACAAGTGATTCGTTAACCTTTCTGAACTCTGGTGTGTCCGTACTGTAAAGACTGCAACAAACCTGACTGCAACTTTGCCTGCATTGGCTAACACTCCACTGTAAGCCCTGCACTGCTTGAAGTTCTTAGGGCAGAAATTCTTTCATTACAACCCCGTGTTATAGCTAAAACATAAAGCAAGAGGACCTCTAAGGTCACAGAAAGCATCAGGACCCAATATACCTTCAAGTGTGCTTTCTGTTTGTTTTTAGTGGGCCATATTTGTGTGTGGGATGTCAACGCATCTGGCACAGAGGCCAGAGGAAGATGACATGTGTCCTGCTTTATTTTGCTGCATCACTTTTACCTTAAATTCTTGGGGCAGGGTCTCTCTGAACATAGAGTTACAGCTTAATTAGTTCTGGTGGGCCAGCTACCACCACCCCTCTCAGTGGATGGTACTAGCATGGCCTCAGCCTATGCTTAGTGTGTTCTGGAATCTAATCTCAGGTTCTCTTGTACTTGCCGCATGTACACTTACCCACTGCATCTCTGCAGCCCTAGGTTTTCTTTTTATAGTTGACATAACTTTAGATTGAAAAAAAAGTTAGCATATGCAATAGTCAAGTTTATGATGTGTGGTTGTAATTCTTTCAGAATCCTGTTAATTTGAGTTATTTCTATCATTGGGTAAATATTAGCAAAGCTGGGAAATTTTACAAGCATCCTTCATCATTCCAAACAATAAATTAATATGTCATTCTTTTTGAATTATATGACTTATGTGGTCCCTGAATCAGCTGGCTCCAATGATTGTGTGGTGACAACTAAAACATACAGTGATGGTGACACAAGCTAAGCTTGTGGCACACGGAAGCTAGTGGTGAATAGTGAGTGCCCTTGGAATGTAATTCCTCTATAATTTCCTTAGATACTTTTCCACTTCACACAGAAAGAACAAAGAATAACCATCCCATGCACATCTCCCTTCCTCAGGCTACTTCCTTATGTCTTCCACCCACCTTCTTGCCTCTCCAAATCCTTCTTGTATTTCTTCCAATGAATGTTAGGCCCAAAGTTTAAATGAGCAGCTGACAGCAGGCAGATGAATGTCCCAGCCAGCCAACCAGCAGGGGGGCTCATGCACAGGATAGCTGCCTGAACTTCGGAGACAAAATCAATCCCTGTGACAAATTCAGTGGCCATCAGCTAGGGACGTGGAGTCCCAGACCTCACATTTCTTCCAAATTTTCCACTTGGTAATCTATCCTGCTGGGCTGTGTTCTTTCAGATTTCCATAGACTCCAAAAAATGAAGTTATTTTTGTTTCTTCCTTCTTTTTTTTTTCCTTGAAGAAGAGTAAATTCAGTTCATAATTAGGGGAGGAGCTCTATTGGTGTTCCATTCCCTATGTGAAATCTGTTATAAATGTGCCCTGCCAAAATCCTGAACTCTCTGTGCCAGTTTTTAATAGCTTCAGTTTTTAGTCTTTTTCTCTAAATTCCAAATTTCCTGTCATTTAAAAATGTTTTGTCCTTGAAAATCCTTTCTCTCTCTCTCTCTCTCTCTCTCTCTATATATATATATATATATATAGAGAGAGAGAGAGAGATGATATGCTTGTGTGCTTAAGCCATTCTGTCTGCAGCAGCTGAAGACAAAAAGAAAAACATCAGCTTGTGTTCTGGCAGAAGTTGGATCTGCAACCTGTAATCGCATTTGTGGCTGTCCTAGAACCATTCTTATTATCTGGAATATTCTTATCTCATAGCTACAGCTGAGGGCACCATTGTGTCTGTTGGAGTGTAATCAGTGCACTGGCTAACGATGTCCAGATCTTTGTTAGAGCAGACACCATCTTTGGAATCGACTCCAATGCTAGAAATTGCTGAAGCCCTTAATCCGTGAGGTTTCTCTTGCCTGAATGGTGGTCTGAACAGCACAACTTCAGAGGACTATGATCCTGGCTCTTTGAAATGTTGATTTTCATCTGTGCCATGATGTGGTTGATTTGCACAGAAACTCTTGATAGAGTTGGTCAATGATAATACGGTTTTCTACAAAGAGCACCATATTGACAGTTTAGGGAGGAAATCGCTTGCCAGTAAGCTTTGCCTGCAAACACAGCACAGACTTCATGAAGCTGATATTTCATAAATAACTTCGACATATTTGAAGCAGCTTCAGGTTTGTTATATTTTTGTATTTTCTTTATATAATTTCAAAAGCAAAACTTCATTGTACTGAGTCTTTGCCATCAGAAATTTGTTTTTCATGATCAGAAGGTGATTTTCTCTCTTTTGAAACAACACTTGTTCATGTGGTGCTGTATGTTAAATAATTCAGAGAGTATTTATAACTAAGCAATGCCTATTTATCTTCACAATGAGATCATAGGAGTCAATAAACCAGAAAACTCCTGAAGTTGAACTCTGAGCTATCAATAGTTTTATTAATTATTGGAAGCTTAAGTGTGTTATCACCCAGAAAGAGTGATGGTATACAATAGCTATACTCTATCTATCTATCTATCTATCTGTCTGTCTGTCTGTCTGTCTGTCTATCTATCTATCTATCTATCTACCTATCTATCTATCTGTCTATCTATCTATCTATTATCTATCTATCTATCTATCTATCTATCTATCTATCATCTATCTATCTATCATATATCCATATCTCTTACAGTTGAGACATTATATCTATTTCTCAAATATGAGTAAAATGAGTATATTCTGTAGTAATATATGATGTTCAAATGTTAACATTACAAAAAACATTATTTCAAAATCTAAAAATTAAATGAGTTAACAATTTAATACATGAAGCTAAAAATATTGACATCTTAAGGTTGCAAGTCATAAAGGACACATGATCAAGATAAAAACAAAGGCTTCTAGAACACAAAACCATGACATAAAAAGGCAACTGTTTTTCCTTGATTACTCTGTAATATGAAGTTGATTTCTGGTAACTTTTGGTATTTTGTTTCCAACATAATATTTTTTACTGATTATTGGGAGTTTCACATAATGCATCGATATCCCATTCACTTCCCATGGTGGTGTAAGGTTGTCAGTGGTCCATATGGTGGCTGATAGCTGTGTTGATGTCTGTGGTCTCTTCTTGTGCTGAAAATATGGTGCAGAATCCATGTTGAGGTCGATGGCCTCGACTGACACTGGAGGTCATGAGGATGCTACCGTTGGTTGTAAAGGGCAAGGAAACTTTTCTTGCAGTTGATGACTGCAGACTCAAAGTTGAAAAAGAGGGGCATAAAAGGCTTCTGTGGTAGCCTCTTGCCCCCACATACAACACCTCCCACACACACAAAAAGATGCAATTTAGTCAGGAAGCCATTGAGAGGTAATGCTTGTCTTATTCATTAGCTTCATTTGAAAATCACTGTTTTCTGAGACTTTTCAGTTTTATTTGATGCACCAGTGTGTGGGATGTATGCAGCTGTTCTCCATTGCCAACATTTTGCTCACTGTTCTCCATGCGCAGTGTCACTGATAAGCTATGTATGAGTTGATTCCTTAGTTATTGGGTGATTTTCTATCATAAAGTGCTAAGTCACTAGCATTCATGCCAGTGAAAGTGAGAAGACAGGCCCGAGTCTCTACACAGAGCCTCTTCTTACTCCACTGTGTCCTAGTTCATAATGTGGGCTAGTATACATAGTCATTCATGCAATCAGCTTTTCAGTTTGTAAAATAAAGTAAGTATATTTTTCAACTATTTAGTTTCAAGTTCAGTTTTGTATATATATATA